>NW_007202748.1:51479-122724 GCF_000164805.1 Carlito syrichta | reverse complement strand
CCAAAAAAAAAAAAAAAAAAAAAAAGACATGAGCACAGTTGTATTATAAGCAGACCTACATTCCTATAAACTTGAGACCACAGGAACACTTCCTTTCCTTCCTTCTCTCTAGAAGGATTTTGCAGAAATAAGTCCAAGCAGTTCTAGAAGGCAAGGAGTTGGGATCAATTGCTTATATCCCTTTACCAGTTTGAAGGAACTCTTCTCATTTGATTAAAAACTTTAGGATTTATATTCAAGGCTTGGCCTCATTCTTAAACTTGAGGTCTCAATTATCCTTGCCTCATTCCCAGGAAAAAAATGATTATTTTCAGTCCTTCACTGAAACGGAATCCTAGTTTAGAAACTAATCACACATGCTGTCTCACCAATGCCAGCCTTTATTTCTTCTAGGATTCCCCAAAGCCACCAGCTACACCACTACCAAGGAGTCGCTCTCTAAGTGGCCTTGCTTCCCTCTCTGCCAATACCCTCCCAGTGCACATCACGGATGCCACCAGGAAGAGGGAATCTACTATCAGGTGAGTGGTCAGGCTGCAGGAGCCTCCTCATGCTCTGATTGTGACCCAAATGCTGGAAACTTCTTGGCTGCTGGGCCTCCTCTCCTGTTATCAGAGACTCTTCAGGGGTCGAAAGGAACTGGTCAGGACAGGAATAAGTGTGGCACAGGGGAACATCTACCATCATTCAGCAAGTAATCATGGGGGACTTCCTCTGTGCTGGGCACAATGCTAAGGCTAGAGATAACTTAGGGAGCCTACAGTTTAGTATCTGGTCTGAAATACAAAAAACCAAAGAAGCAATTATTGGATTTTGTGAGTAGAGTGATAATGGGGGAGTCCAGGGGACTGTGAGGTGATTGGGCAGCCTGGGGTAGCAGTCTCTTGTTTCTTGGAAGAGATGTCTAAGGTGAAGCCTGAAGAGTGAGGAAAGTTAGCCAGCCAAAGCCTGTAGAGCTGAAAGGTTCCAGACGGAGAACGGCGTCTTTCACCTGACCTGTAGGTGAAAGAGGAAGGGAGCCACAAGGAACAAGAATTTAGAGAAACGTAACAGTAGATGGCTGAATCTGCCACAGAGAAGATGAGATATCCATTGCATAGATTTGAGATTTTCTGAGATTCATCTTGGAAAGATGTCAGAGTCAGCTAGGAAGAAGGAATCTCTTTATTTCTAACTCTAACTCTGTTGTGGTAATGTTCTCACTGAGCCAGCCCCCCCCCCCCCCATCTGGCTGATGTGAAGTAAGCAGAAGTCATGGTGTGACCAGCAGCTTAAGCACTGGGAGAGGAGTAACATCTTAATGCCTTCCCATGGGGCTGGCAGGGGAGTACGTGTAACCTTTTAGGACCCTTAAGACCCACAACAGAGCTGGGCACAGTGGCTCATGCTTGTAATCCCAGCACTGGGAGGTGGAGGTGAGAGGGCTAAGCTCAGGGGTTTGAGACCAGCCCAGGCAACTTGGCGATACCTCGACTCTACAATAAATAAAAAAATTAGCCAGGTGTATTGCATGCACCTGTGTTTCCAGCTTCTTAGAAAGCTGAGGTGGAAGGATTGCCCGA
Source organism: Carlito syrichta (assembly GCF_000164805.1). NCBI lineage: Eukaryota > Metazoa > Chordata > Mammalia > Primates > Tarsiidae > Carlito > Carlito syrichta. The sequence goes on along the minus strand of NW_007202748.1, from coordinate 121,162 downwards.
GCCCAGCAGGTTGAGGCTGTGGTGGCTGTGAGAGTGCCACTGCACTCCAGCCTGCGTGACAGAGTAAGATTCCAACTTAAAAAAAAAAAAAAAGAGAGACTCGCACCAGGGAATTGTAGAAATATATTTAGGATCAAAGGGATGATTCTTTCTTCAAATTTTATTTAGACCTACTTAATCAGGGCTAAGTGCATCAAAGCCCAATAACAAGCCTCATGAACAAGAGGCTGGCTCGCCTATCAAGGATATATACATCTTTTCTGGCTATTAGAGAGTTTAACTTATCAGCAGATTAAACTTCCATGTCCTTCCAAATCTGTTCATTTGAATGTAAACATCCAAATGCTAGAATTTTGATTGTTTTTCCTTTTGGAAGAACTCTGCACAGTACCTTGTAGAATAATTAAACTAATTGCTGCAAGTTAACCTCAAATTGTCTACATTGAAGGAGGCCTATTTTCAGTTCTCTCTGAAAGTGCAGATATGTATTCCCAAAGGACCATGAACCCAGGTGCCTTCCAGTCCACTGTCTGCAGCATAGTGGTCAAAGGCGGAGGCTTGGGAGTCAGCAATCCTGGTTCTAGTCTTGGCTTTCCCACTGGCTGCTGGGTAGTTTTGACCAAGTGACTTCCCTTCTCTGAGCCCCATTTTCCTCCCCTAGGAAAAAAAGACTTCTAGTCTTTACCTATAAGGTAGTTATGAGGATTACATGAAAGGTAATGATAGGTAGCCCATTAGTAAATGATAGCTGTTAGTGGTCTTTTGTTCCCAGGTGGGCAAGATGTCTAGCAGAGACCTACTGAAGTATTTGGCTACTTAAGTAAGGATATTTTAATTCATATTTCTCCAGTTCAGTAAATGAACTTCTCCTGAGGGTAGGAAATTACTGTGTCCATAGTGCTGGAAAGGCTTCATCTGCCAGTGCATTTAATCCCAGAATCTTAATTCTTTTTAAAAATAGCAGCTGAAGTAAAATCATCTGCCTCATTCACTGAAAACACTGACTTACTTTCCAGAGAGGTTATCAAGAATACTTTAAAATATACTCAAGTTGGTCATCTGTACTTTTTTTTTTCCTGTCTCTTCCCTTTAGAAGTTCACTTGAAAAACAGGACAAAGCAGATGAGAGTATTCAGTGGTTGGAGACACACAAAAAGATGTGTCAGACAATGTCAAAATCTGTGACCTTGCGTGCAAAAGCGATGGATCCCCATAAAAGCTTGGAGGAGGTGTTCAAAGCAAAGCTGAAAGAGAATCGGTCAGTGTTCACCAGCCTGTTGCTGGAAATGCAAAATGGAGTTATTAGGATAGGCTCCTATAATCACACGGAGTCAGGATTTTGCCAAGCAGTTAGGAATTTACAGTGGACATGGGAATTAATTAAACTGCTTAATTGGGAATGAAGGGTATTCTGGATTAGGAAAGAGGGAATTCTTTCTAGAAATCTTGTTAATTCCAGGAACAATGACCGTAAAAGAGCAAAAGAGTATAAGAAAGAATTGGAGGAAATGAAGAAGAGAATACAAACAAGGCCCTATCTCTTCGAACAAGTTACCAAGGTAAAACTAAACCATCATTCATTTTCTTTCTGCCTTGAATGAAAGAGCTTAGAAATGATGAAACAATTTTAATATGTGGTATTAAACATTTCCTTGAGGCTAAGAAATTCTAAATTGGGCCCATTTTATTACTACTGTCTTTTCCCAAATAATGAGTACAATGGTGAATGCTGCTTGGGTTGACACTATAGTCTAGCTTTCAGATTTAATCAGAGTGGGGGTTTAGAGCCTGGAGACACAGTAGTTGTTTGGCTGTTTCTGCTGTCTGGAGCCTCTGTTCACAGTGCTGGGACCACTTGTCTCCAGAGTGCTGCTGCCCTGGGCATCACCAGCCCCCAGAACACTATTCGTGTATAGGTCTCCAAGGGTAAGGATGCTCACAAGTACCCCACAAGGCTCTTTCCAGATTTAGTGGCTTTCAGGATGGAGGTTTATTTTAAGAGATTCTAGACTCTTAGGGAAGTTGGACTCAGTTGAGATCTCCCTAAGGGAGCTCTTGAACAGTCAGAAAGGCCACTAACCCAGGCAGTTTTGGGTTGTATCAGGCTCTCCTTTCCCCTCCAGAGTTCAGACAAAAGTTGGCATTTGCTGAGTCTGCTTCCTCCCACCCCCATACATCTTTCTCTTTCCCTCTGTCTCTTATACACACTCTCACTCACACGCATGGTCTTGGATTATTACTTAGTAATGAACATTGTTCAAAATCTCATGCTGGCCAGGAACGGTGGCTTATGTAATCTAGCACTTTGGGAGGCCAAGGTGGGAGAACTACTTGAGCCTAGAGTTCGAGACCAGCCTAGGCAACATAGTGAGACCTCATCTCTTAAAAAAAAATAAAATAGAATAAAATAAATAAAATTAGCTGGGTGTGGTGGCATATGCCTGTCATCCAAGCTGCTTGGGAGGTTGGGGTTACACTGAGCCATAATCATGCCACTGTACTCCAATGTGGACAACAGAATAAGACTCCCAACTCAAAACAAAAAAACTAAAATCTCATGCTGACCTTTCTTCTTTGTGTTAACTTGTTTCAAGTAATCTCACCTTCAGCTCTCAACAGGTCTTTCATCATGCTAGGAAAAATACAAAGTACTCTATGATTTTGCCCCTGAATAAAATTAAAACAAAAAACAGCCTTTTTCTGGTCCTCATACAGACCATCTTTCTATCAAGAGTGTTCTTAATGTATTTTATTTTCTATTTGTTTTATTTTAGTGCTCCTGATGATGGTTTGGTTGCTTTAAAATCTTAAAACATTTTTCATCTGGGTCTCACTTGTCTCCCAAAAATCTACGTCCTTGCTTTTCAAAGCTGTGGCTCCCAAATCAACAGCTGGCATCTCCTGGGAGTGTTAGAAATATAGAACTGCAGGCCTCATTTAAGACTTAGCCAAATGAGAATCCTGCATTTTATAACAAGACCTTGGGTGATGCATATGCACATTGAGGCTTGAAAATGAGGGTTAAGTGATTGTCATACAAATCTGTGTCCAGCAATAATGGTGGTGGCGGTAGTAGGGGTAGTACTGTAAGGATACTGATTAAGCAAGTAATTTAGAAGTGTCTGGCAATTCACAGGACAGCTACAAATTAATTTCTATTCCATAGGACCTTGCTAGAAAAGAAGCAGAACGACGGTATCTAGACACCCTGAAGCAGGCTGGACTGAAGGAAGACTTTGTGAGGAACAAAGGTCATAGCACCCCAGCTGCACAAGGGAAGAAGGAGACCAAAGCCAAGGATTCTCCCAGGTAATCTGAGATGCTGTGGTCATTCTGTAGCTCTCCAAATTGTCATCCCCATAATGCCACTGGGAGGAAACTTTAAAACAGCCACTCAGATTTTGAGAATACAATCCTATATCTACATAATAATGAACTCAGAGATCTCCAAGTAACATGATGAATTTAGAGAGTGGTAAAGTTGTGAATAAAATCTAACCACTGTATATTAGGTTTAGATTTCTTCAATTTGAAACAGATCATTTTCCAATTCCAGTTTCAATTTCAGGAGTTACTATTTCCACATTACTCCCCCCCCCACTTTAGTTTTGAAGAAAAATCGCGTATATTTTGACTTCTTACAAAATGATAGAGCTGTTTTTCTTGCATTCCTTATAGGTAACTCTTCCATGGCCCATTCTGAAGTCGTGTAAGTCAATGGGAGAAAAGCATTGTCTCTACCTCTATTATTCTCAATTGTTTCTTAAATTCTCATAGTTCCTTCCCTAATTCCTAGCTCAACTTTGCCCCTAGATATCTCCCTTTATACCGCATATAAAATAATAAAAATGCTGAGACCATTCTTTACACAATGCTTTAATTTAAAATTTTCTATAACATAATGCTTTAATTTATTCTGCAGCATCCATGAAACTACAGAACTCAGCACCAGGGATCCACAGCAGGATTTAGAACCTCCAGAACAGCCTACAACCCCCAAGACAGGAGGAACTGTCTTATGAATCAATAGACAATTTCAAATTACTTGCTTAATCACTACATTTATAATTACTGCTTTTGAACAACATTAAGCAGCGAACTTGGGTTTGAGTCTGGGCTATTGCTAGAGAATGGGGAAAAGAAGAATAACAGATAAGAGGGAATGGTTTGAGGAAATCAAAGTGGAGAAACTCAGGTAGAGGAATCAGACTTAGAGTTCAAGGTTCTTGCCTTATGCCTCACGCTTAAAAGAATAGGTATAAAAAAAGAGCACAAGCCCAAATGTCTATAGGCGGTAGTCAGGATACATAAACAAGTCAAATGGGGTGGGTGCAGACAAGTAGGAGATAGGAGAGACTGGAAAGTATAAGCTCTGCTGGAATACAGGCTTAGAGTTACCAAATCAACCACATTTTCATCAAACCAGAAATTTGCATGTTGGTAACTAATTAAAAAGTTATTTAGAAATACTGTATGGGCAAAACAGCATATCTGGTATACCAGATTTAGCCCATGGAGGATGACAAATTTGTAGTCTCTCATATAGGGTTTCTTAACCTTCAGCACTACTGATAGTCTGAGCCAGATGATTCTCTGTTGAAGGTTAAAGAGGCAACTTTCCTGTACACTGTAGAATGTTTAGCAGTATACTTGACCATCTGTGTGTGTGTGTGTCAGCATGAGGTTAATTTTAAATAAATCTAAAACTTTTCTGACAGCCAGGATTTCCTATTAGTAAGCAATCTTTGGAATACTTCTCACCAATAATAATTGGATATCCTTTCTCAGTAGCTGTAAAGACAGGGTGACAGCAAGACTGCATCCTCTAACAGACGCTTCTTTCTTCTGTTTTTTGAAATGTCTCTCTGGAAAAATTCAGAAGTATCTGTTGTTATTGCCATTTTCCCAGACTCAAACCTGGTCTTTACATGGGTTTGCTGGTAAGAAATGGAAATATTCATGTCGTTTCCTAAGATTTCTCAGTTCAGTTTTACCTGCATAGACGCCTAAGGATAAATCAGTGCACTACTACCTTTAAGAGAAAGATTGCATTAGTTCTTAATCACTAAGAAAATAAATTTTGTCTCAAACAAGAGCCAAAGAACCATCTGGGCTGTTTTGTTTATTTAAAGGGAAAACTGGAGCTCTGAATAATGTGATTTTTAACTTAAAAACAAAAACAAATAATACCCTCTTGACATGCTACTATATGTTCCATTAACAAAGAAAGCAAAGTGACCAAGTAGAGGTGTATAGGACAAGATAGTACCTCAGCCTGGGCCAAGGAGAGATTCAAGTAATTTATTTTTTTGCAGCCCAGTGGCAGAGAGTCTCTTACTCAGGTTGCTAAAGGGAGACTGTCACCTGACATCACTCCCTTCTTCAAAGCAACAAGGCATCTTGAGAGCTCAGCTTCCTGGTGAAGCTCTGTTGGTGGCAGGACTTATTTCATCCATATGAAAAGATAGATGAGTCCAGGATGAAAACTCTTCAAAGGAAAATGTCCCCTCAACAGTCATAGAGAAACTTCACCCAACACATAATATCAAATTCACTTTTAGGAGAAGTCTATCCCAAAATTTTGCAGTGGAAAGAGAGGTAGGTACAGTTACCCAGCCCAAACTCACTGCTTCATTCCTTTTCTGGATCAGATGGTAGTTAGAAGAGAAGCTCTCCTACATCCATCTTCTATGCCAGGGAAGAGAAAGAGAGGCAAAAACGGAGTCTTGTCCTTCACAGGTTCATTTTGGTTTGTTGTGAACTATAGCATCCTGTTCCCACTATATGCGCTTTGAGATCTGATAGAGCTGCTCTTCTAGGAGTCAGCACCCATGCTCATGTCCGTCTTTCAGTTAAATCTCCTTGGTTTAGTAGCTGTAAAAGATTGGAAGCAAATCAGGAATAGGTTAAAGTTGAATTACAGGAAAAATAATTCCTACTAAGGAAAAGGATTAAGCGTGAAGGATGGGAAATGTACTACAGGAGTGAGTCAAGGGTATTTACTTCCAAAGCAAAAAACATGCATAGACAGACTTCATTCATATACTGGCCTTGGGACAGCACTTTAGCCACTCATGAGGCTGGCATTTTAACTATGGCAATCAAATATCCTGAGTCTATAAGCATATAAAACTACTGTTTGTATAATCATCTACTCACCAGTGATGGAGTTTGTAACTTACAGGAAATCAGAAATAATGGAACCAAAATCATTTAAGCCAGTGTCAGTCAAAGCATAGGCTGAAGGCTCAAGTAGGAGAAGGCAACAGGAAAAAAGAGCTCTTCCCTTTATAAGTTCTATATGAGAGCTGGAAATAATTCATGAGAGATCCAGGAGTTCCCTAGGTTTAAAGTAATAACTCCTGTGATGAAAGGAGATAAGCCTGAGGTACTCTTGTATGATGGCAGCTAACACTGATATTCTACTCTACACACAGGGCTCTGTTCAAGGTTTTTGCACAATAATTGATAAAACTGGTTTCCATTTTAGTACCAAAAAAACGAGATGGGAACAATTCAGTAAAATTCAGAATAACAGTGAGCTTATTAAAATCTAACCTGTTAAATTATTGAACTTGAAATTACTTATTTGGTGATCTTAATTTGGACAAAGGTAATTTATATAGTAGAATTTAATGATAGGGAATTTTACAATCTAAAGATAAACTTAAAAACTTAACCACAGATTTAATTTGGTGCTATGTGGGAGGAATGAAAGAATGGTGTATTCTTAAATGTAGGCCAAGATCCAGATGTTTGCACTCAAACTTAGCAAGGGCACTTTATAAGAAATGTTATAGAATTTGTAATTCTGTTTTTTTGCTTTGTGTTATTGGGAAAACATTAAAAAGTAGAGTTAGCTGGAAATCACTTATACTGGTTCTTGAGTCAAGAATGTGAACTCAGTGTGAGTATGAACCCCATTTGGGATGACCTTTGGTTAAGCATGAGAGTCCAAAAGTGCTGTGGTCCCAGTTGGGCCTGTGCAGAGTCCTCTAATTCTCAGGAGGCCTGGACAATAATGAGGAAAAACAGAAATTGTCCTGTCTGAACCATCTGAAGGACAGCTGACTTGTAATTTTTGGCATATTATCCATGGTAACTTCTGATAATTGATTTGGTGGTTCTCTGACATCCTTGATAAGTTTTGTTTTTGTTTTTACAGCATATTTACAGGAATCCAATTAAAAGTTCATCAGTAGATTTTGGTCTACAATGCATGTTGATCTCCAATAACAGAAGTTGGGATGGGCATGTATTGTTTTAAGGGTTGCAAATAGCTTTCACTTTCTCTGGCATCAGAGAATGCTCACTCGAGGAATGGTCAATTATTATCTAGATCTTGAATGAGGAAGACGACTGAGCCTGGAGCCTTAGGGTGCTTATAGCTTGAAAAAAACTGAAGTTATTAGAGGATGTGACAACCCTAACTAGAGAAGAAAAAGAGGAAATAATCAGTGGAAATGCCTATGATAACAGGAAAATAATAATGGCAAAAGTAAAGAAAACACAAAAGTGCTCCACAGAGGCACTCTACACCCTCTCACTTTCAACCTCTGTAGAAGGTAGATTGGGCAAAAACTGCTGAACACGCAGTACAGTGTGGGCTGGTGTGCTGGTAAATCACCCATCATGAAATGGGGAAGTGGACTGAAAGAATCTCCAAAAGAAAAATTCACTGAAGCTGGACACAGCCTCTCACGACAATGCTAGCTTGTACACTGAAGCCGATGGGTTCCTAGAAGTGGTTCCTAGAACCACTTACCTGGTAGTAAAAGAGGCCCACCCTCCAAAAACAATTTTTTTGGGGGGGTTTCCCCTCGTAAAGACTCACGAGGAAAAAGTGATAGTGCAGGATTTACAGCTACATCAAAGGCAGCACTTTCCTCTTTGTGTTACTAGTATTTTTCTACGAAGTGTTTTGGGCTTCCATTATAAAACTGGATAGTACATAGGACCATAAGGCCATACTTTCTTTTGGTTTTTAAGCAGCCTGTTCTGTATTATCATGTCTCCCTGAGGCTGTGAGTGGGCAGCACCTATATATACATGACACTCTGAAACCAATTCCAAGAACCATGTACCTAGTTTCAAGTGAACAAATGCATTTTTACTGGACTTTCTGTAAACACATATCTGATCATGCCATAGCTTACTTAAAACCATTCCGTGGGTTCCCATGGCCTCCAGGATAAAATCAAGTTCTGTAAGACCCTTTAGGAGAAGGACCGTCTTATCCTTACAGCTCTTATTTTTCCATTCCAGTACATTTCTCTATCCCATGTCCCATCATACTTGACCCTCTGTGGCTCCACAGAGGCACTCTACACCGTGTCACCTTCCACCTCTGCAGAAGGTAGATTGCTGCCCTTAGGCCTGATATATTCTTCCCACTCATTTTACTACTTCATCAGAATGATTTCATTTCTCAGGTCTCAAACTCTAAAACATATTCTCTGAATGCTTCCCAAGACTGGTATTTACACTGTTAAAAATTGCAGTTTATGGATCTGTCACCCCTCCCATTCTAACCTCTACAGCACAACTCCAAGGGTACCATTTATATAATTATATAGTTATAAAAGGAAGAGGTCCTAACTCTGCCTATAAGTTATTGGAGGTAGAGATTACATTTTGTTTAGTATAACTACTACCCTGTGGACTTCTAACATTAGATATGTGATAAACATCTGATGAATGAAGTTTTTTTATACATCTGGCATTTACTTGGGATAACTTAAAAGTACATCCATTTAAAAAAAGATACCCATACAGGATAAAAAAGCTCCAAGGTTTCAAATATTAAAAAGAACAAGCTAAGTGTTGCAGATTGGTTTGTCAGGATAATTGTAACTAGATAAAAGGAAAAGATGATTTTCCTGAAATGGCTATTTCAGGGCAGCCATATGGTTGATGACAGAAACACCTCTTTTATAAAAGAATCACAATTAATAAAAGCAGAGAGAACACGAGAATCAGAATACCACTATTTTGTAAGCCTTAAGGAAACAACAGATCTAGGCTATGATCAGTAATGGTTGCCAACAATTTTAAGATAACCTACCACTCTTAAAGTCAGTAAAAGGACAGCAACTGATTATCATGTGACTCCTGATGAGATGCAATAGAAAGCAAGAACACTGTCTAAGAAATATTCTTGCCAAGGGAAACGGGGAGGGGGGGAGATGAATCTAATCAAACCTCTAAATGTAACTACCAAATGAAATCTGGTGGATAGAGAAATTAATATTAAAGAACAAAAGGAGTCAATTATCCAAAACAGAATGTGGGAAATTTTTTAGGACCCAATTCCTTAAACAGATGAACACATTTTCAAAAAAGGAAAGATAAAGAAAATTAAGAGAAATATTAACCAAATGTAACATATGGGCCTTGGGCCTTGTTTGAATCCTGATTCAAGCAAACCAACCATAAAATGACATTTCCGGGGGTGGGTGGTAGGTGGTGAGGAAGAACACAGACTGTTACAGGATATAATAATTATTGTTAATTTGGTTGAGTGTGGCAACGATATTACAATTTTTAAATTTTATTTTATGAGTTGGAATCTCACTCTATCGCCCAGGCTGGAGTGCAGTGGAACACTCATGGCCATCCCAGCATTAACCTGCTGGCCTCCGGCGATCCTTCCGCCTCAGCCTTCCAAGTAGCCAGAACTACAGGCATGTGTTACCACGCCTGGCTAATGTTTTTGGTTTTATTGTAGAGACGAGGTCTTGCCAAGTTGCTGGGGCTGGTCTCGAACTGGTGGGCTTAGGCAATCCACTCGCCTCAGCCTCCTAAAGTCTAGGATTAGAGGCTGAGCCACCAAGCCCAGCCCTACAGTTATTCTTGAACATCTTATCTGTTAGCATTATATACTGAAATATATACAGATGAAATGACACATCTACAATTTGCTTTAAAGTACTCCAGCATAAACAACGAAAAGGAGAGAAGAGGTAAAACAAGAACAGTGTAAAGTAATTACTGAAGTTAGGAGATAGGTACATGTGTTATTATAATATTCTCTCTGAAAACTCCGATAATTTTAAAGCAAAAATGAAGAGAAAAAAATAGAGGAGAAAGAGGAAGGCACCCTAAGTAAGACAGATCATTAGTTCTAAAGCAATCACTCGAAAAAGATGACTTTGGAAAGAACCAATGATATCAACAGCAAAAATCTTTCTATATAATATATGGGCAAGGCTTACACATTGAGTCACACCCATGAATACAAAGAATGATCCTAGCAGAAGCATTAATATGCATGCCCAGAGCCCTGTACTCTGGGATACTATAGGATAATTGAGAATATTCAATATAGGATGCAGAATTACTTGAATGATGCAACAACTTACTGTGGTATAATGAAAGGAACAAGGGGAAAAGATGGATGAGCACTGTAAAAACTAATGTAATACTGAAAGGATCCAAGCTACATGAGTTTTGGTAGAAGCTTATGCATATGGAATGAGTCTGTGATAATCTTACTTTGATGACGTAAGACCAATAAAAAAATCCTAAGAGTCTAGAAGCCTGACTGGTTTTCATTCTGTTTTCTAGGTCAAAGTCAAGACCATAGAATTGGAAATGCTTATAATCAACCTAAGACCCCTCTTTTATTTAGATAATGGTTCTAATTTAACAAGCAAGTGAACACATTCTTAAATGCCCAGCTGGTTCAGCCTGGTTATCTCCCAGACGTATGACCCTAGAATTAACAATATTTTTAATAATCTTGTCACTTCACTATTTTTTTTTTTTTTTTTTAACTAAGGGACCACTTTTTTCCAGGATGTAATTTTCTTTATAAAATAAAAACAGCATCTTCATATTATAGTGAGGCAGAGAACAGTGGGAACAGGTATCAGTAAGGAAGGTATATGAAGGAACTTTAAATCTGAGAGTCCTAGCTATGATAGACTAATTTATAAGACCCCAGCACTCAGGATCCTTGCAGGGTGAACTCATGTTTAACTTAAAGGAAGAAATTCTAGTCAAAGTTTCCAGGAAGTGGGAATTGGAGAATTTTTCAGATTTTCTAAACTGGATTCCCAATCATTCCCTACATTAGTTGCACAGAAACAAAGGAAGGTTTACCTCCTGTGGATTTACTGCTGTTAAGACAGAAACTTCATATGACTGCCTCCCTGACTGCATGGTTACCAAGTGATGTGTCACATCAGGCACTGAAGACAAGGAACGTGGGGATCCTTCAGCAAGCACTTCTGTGAAACAACAGAAAAATGTTTCAATAAAAAGAGAATTCACAGATATACCTACCTGGATCATCAAGTCTCTCAAATGATCCCCTGAGAAACTGAAATCCCATGTTCCTCTACTTCTTCCAAGTTAATTTCTGTCTGACAATCATTATTAGCAAATCTGGAAAGTATTACAAAAGGAGAATGGGGAAAAAGCAAGAAATCTTAGCATAGGAATTGACTATTTCTCAATACACCAAGTTAGAGTAATATGGCTCTAGCACTGTTAACTTGATTAAAAAGTTGCTTAGGCAGGCAGATCAGTGAACCAAAGCCAAATACTAACAGCACAATATGTGCAGCTCAAGGACAGACCAAGTTAAACATGGTTCCAAAGTTCCTACTCAGTGCCCCTTCTTCCCTTGGTACTTTCTTCTTCAAGACCAGCAAACTAGCTCAATGCAATTCTGTGCCTTATGCTTTGGTTATCCACTAACATAATTTATGAAAAAGAGGAGGCTTATTATGGTAGCACATTCTAAGCCTCACAGGCTCCACATCAAAGTTACACAAAGATACTCACTTACACCCAAAACTGACTGACTGGGCCATGAGTAACTCAAACATAGGATCTATGCTTAATAAATGTTCATCAGTGGGATCACCACGAAAATATTCTGAAAAGAGTTTATAAATATACCAGTGAGCCCTCAAAAAAAATTAGGGCTAGAGGCTTTCTAACGTATACTGTACTGCTCTTCTAGACTGTATCATATAATTTAATGTGTGCTTATATAAAATCTATGTTGTTTCCCGTGTATATGTAAGTTTTATCTTCTCAACAGAATTTTAAGGTCCCTATCTTCTACTTTCGTTTTTCCCATGGTGCCAAACACAGAGTAGGCACTGAATAAATGCATGCTGACCTCACCTGTTAAGTTTTTCAGAGAAGAGGGCCTGGCCTGTGTAACTTGGGTGAAATTTCTATACCAGAGAGGAGCAAGTGTTTCCTAGAGAGCCCTTTCTTTTCTCCAGAAGATATGGCTTTTGAAGGTATGGAGAAATTGCTTTATATCTCCTCTGTAAAACCTGGTTATGTTCTGTTTAAATGTTTTAAAAGTTAAGTTCTTCCATAACTGCAATAGGAAAGATAGAAATAGTTGGGCTAGGATGCTAGGATTATAAATAATTTTCTCTTAAAACTTTTTTCTCTTTATTCTTTTGTTACATTATCTTCAATGAAATTATTTGTTTTTAGAGATTCAATTATCCACCCCAGAAAATAACATAAATGCTACTTGTTAAATATCACAACTACTCACAACAAATGAGATTAATTTAAACCTTCATTTTGCAGACACCCCATGCCTTAGCCCCTGGGTGCAGCCCATTTTCCCCAAATAAAGGAGTGTTAGAATCTTACCATCATCAACTCCCAGGATAGAATTGGTATTTGGAAGGTTCAAGGACTCTCCACCAAGGCTGGACTGGGAATTCACAGATGCCAGGTTTTTACTGGGTACTGAAGCCTCTTCAAGCAAACTGCTGCCCATTAGTGGCTCAGCTGCACAGAGAAGAGGATGTGAGAGACATTCAGCAGTCAAAGCTGTGCCTGGTTCTCATTTTGCTTCGCAAGGAAGACGGCCTTCTCTTTCATTACTAGAAGTTAACTTACAGACGGGATGCCACCTCCTATTTCACATACCTCAGGAAACAATAAACCTAGAAGGGAAGGATTGTGCCTTCCCTCGGGGGTAATTATCCTTGCCTGAATTCAGCATCTGAAGAATTAGCACATGATCTGGGATGGATGTATCTTTAGAAAGTAGTATTTGGAATAACTGATTAAGGAAAGGCATAGAAAAGGAATACAAGTAAAGATTAGTCATCAAGTGTAGGGTAAAAAGGTAGTCATAACTGGTAAGTAAAAAATGTTTAAACTTTTGTCACACAGCACTCTCTTATCACTGTGCTACACAAATGCCGGCTAATGGATCAGCACTTATCAACATCAAACTCACTAGGGGAACTTTTAAAACTGTATACAGAGTCTGATTCTGTTTTTTTTTTCTCTCTCTCCCAGGCAGGGTCTCACTGTTGCCCAGCCTGGAGTACAGTGACATGATTAAGACTTACCACAGCCTTAACTTCCTGAGCTCAAGCGATCCTTTGCCTCAGCCTCTTGAGTAGCTGGGACTACAGGTGCACACTACCTCACCCAGCTAATTTTTAAATTTTTTTGTAGAGACAAAGTTTTGCTATGTTGCCTAGGCTGGTCTTGAACTCCTGGATTCAAGCAATCTTCTCAATTCAGCCTCCCAAAGTGCTACGATTATAGGCATGAGGCACTGCGCCTGGTCAGATTCTGGGCTTGAACTCACAAATTATCTAATTTCTCAGGTGGCTTTTATTGGGGGGGAAGAGGAAGACAAGCAACAAGAAACTATGTTTTAAAAGTCTGTAGATGTTCTACTGTACAGCTATGTTTAGAAACCACCAGCCCACCAAACGAGACAGTGTCTCTTTACCCAAAACAGAATCAGAGAATTTTCAGATAACCAAGCAAACCAGCAGTTTGGCTTTGAATCTAGAAGCTACAGCCCTCCACTATACCCACTCCACTCACCAGTTGGCTCCTGCTCTTGACTCCCAGCTGTTCCCAGCTGCAAGTGATGTTTTCTCATGTGCACATTCCTGCTCCCACTCTGAGAGAAGGTCTTTCCACAGACTTGGCATTGATGAGGTTTCTCTCCTGAAACAGGAACCAGATTAAGAAAAGGAAGTAAAAAAGACAACGTACTTTTCTTACAGCAAGAGAATGGACTCAAGACCTAGATGGAGAAGCCTAGAGAATGTTAAACATAAGAGGCTGCTCCTTCTCTCATTCCCCACCTTTCCCAGCATCAGGACATAGGAAAGGTAAGAAGAGTCAGTTCACCAGGAGAGCTTTGATAAGCCTCCTGCTCCTGGCCTCTGCTCCTTTCCACACCTACTGGATTGCTACCTTCAAAAAACCACCTCTTTTGTATAGAATCATGGCAGCCCCACACAGTATTTCTTCCTTTTCAGATAGTCTTCCACACACCTCTAGGATCAGTACCATTCTAAAGGATTCCCTTACTGGCTTCATAATATTGCTTAGTCATCTTTCCTGCCACACTCTTGGTGTCTTCAAAATTCACACTGGTGGTGGTTTAACATAATGATCTGAACTGCCCTCTCTGTCTTCATGGCTAAAGCTCTCAATCTCCATTCAATCTACCCAGAGAACCATATTTGGGGCAGGGGTTAGAAACCCATGTCTACAGGGGATTGGTAAGTAGCAAAAGTAAATAAAATGGTCAAGTGGGGCCATCGTAACTTGGAGAGTACTTTCCCCAGAAAAGGGGCAGTTGTTCAGTTTGTGCCATCTATTGCCATGTGTGAATTAAGGCCTAGCACCACCAATTCCCTGATGTTTTTGAGAAGTTGGAACTAAGAATTTTTAGGTAAAACTTCCTAATTTGTAAATACTAAGAACAAATTCACAAGTGATGAAAACACTGTGTAGCAATCTTCATTGCTGATGGGAATACAAAAGACTACGACCTTGGTGGGGGAATCTAGTAATATCTAGAAAAATTATAGGTGGACTTGCTCTTTGACCTAGTAATCCAACTTCTAGGAATCTGACCCAAAGTTACAGTGGCAAATGTGAAATAATCCCTGTACAGGTTATTCACTGCAACATTATTTAAAATGGCTAAAGAGTAGAAACAACTCAAATAGTCATCACAGAGACCAAAAAGTTATAGATACTGCAGTAGTCCTGTACAGCAAAAGAAAAAACTGTAGAATATAAACATGGTAGAGTATTACAAAGCAATTAAAAAAATAAAGGAAAACTTCTATACACTGGTGGTTTGGCATGTTAGATTAAAAAAAAGTACAGAACTACATATAGTGTGCTACCTTTATGTAAGAAAGGAAAGGAATCACACTTTCCAGGATTTCTATAATCAAAAACAGACAGAAACAACTGTTGACGAGGAGGTAGAGAAACTGGAGCCCTCATACATTGCTGGTGGAAATGTAAAATGGTGTAGCCAATTTGGAAAATTGACAGGTTCTCAAAAAAATAAACAGAGAGTTACCATATGATTCAGCAATTCCACTCCTAGGTATATACATAGAAGAAATGAAAACGTATAACCGGCTGGGTACGGTGGCTCAGCCTGTAATCCCAGCACTTTAGGAGGGCGAGGTGAGAGGATTGCCTGAGCCCAGCCTGGGCAACTTGGTGAGATCTTGTCTCTACAAGAAATCACAAAATCTGGCTGGGCATGGTGGTGTGCATCTGTAGTTGCAGCTATTTGGAAGACTGAGGTGGAAGGATCACCTAAGCCTGGCAAGTCAAGGCTGCGGTGGCCATGCATGTGCACTGCACTCCAGCTGGGGCGACAGAGTGAGACTCTGACTCAAAAAAACAAAAACAAAAACAAACAAACAAAAAAAGGAAATGTATAGCCATACAAAAACTTGTACACAAATGCTCACAGCAGCATTATTCAAAACAACCAAAATGTGGCAAACAACCCAAATCCATCAATTGATGAACGGATTAAAAAAATGCAGTAAATTCATACAACAGGATATTATTAAGCCACAGAAAGAAATGAAGTACTGATATATGCTATGACATGAATGAAACTTGAAAATATATGCTAAATGAAAGAAGTCAGTCACAAAATGCCACATTGTATGATCTCATTCATATGAAACATCCAGAACAGGCAAATTATCTACAGAGACAGAAAGTAGGATAATGCTTGCAACAGGCTGGAGAAAGAAAGGAATGGACACTGACTTCCAATAAATACAGGTTTTTAAGAAAATTTTTTAATCATCTCCTTGATATGGGAATTTTTTGGGGGATGATGAAACATTCTAGAATTCAACTGCAAAACTATGAATATACAAGTGGCCCCTTGCATCCACAGATTCACCCAAGTATAGCTGAAAAATATTTGAAAAAATAAAAAAAAGCAATAAAAAAACAAATAAAAAACAATGTAGCATAACTATTCACATAGCATTTGCACTGTATCACGTACTGTATGTAATCTAGAGATACATATAGCATATGGGATGATGTGTGTAGGCTATATGTAAATACTGAATCATTTTATAGAAGGAGCTTGAGTATCTTTAGCTTTTGGAATTCAGAGGATCTGGAACCAATCGCCTGTGGATACCAAGGGATGACCGTACTAACAACTACTGACTGCACATTTTTCAAAGGGGTAAATCTTATGATGTGAATTATATTTTGATTTTTAAAAAGCATATGGGTAAAAAGGAAGGGCAATGTAAGAAATAATCTGCACTTGCTTATGTTTGCCAAAAAAACACAAAAAACAAAAAACCCACAAAAAACAAACTAGAAAAGTAAACGAAAAAGAAATAAAAATACTTACAAGAGAAGAGGAGGGAAAAGGACAAAGAGAACTGTAATCAAGACTTTTTTGAATATATCTAGTTTTGACTTTACATAATAAAAAGAATAAAATTAAATAAAAAAAATCTTTAGCACTTGAAGAAACTGAAGCAAATCTTTATTATCAGGCTGGTGATATAATGAAACAATTATTGAAAGGGTATTTAGACATAGTATTTTGACTGTTTATCCTTAATAGAACACAGTCTAAGAAAAACAGCTGCAAACAGTATGAAACTTCATTATGTAGACAAATGAACAATATAAGTAATTATATTAATGTTAGGAACCAAGATTTTCAATGTAAGAGAAAAAAACTGGAAAACTTTTCATGTTAAAATTTGAATTGGAAATATTAGTATACAACACTTTTTCTTTAAAAAAAATGTCTTCTCTAGCTCTGTCCACCGTAAAGTCCTAGAAGCAATGACAACCTAACAGCAGTGAGCACATGGCCCCCAGGCTGTGGTTTCCACTAAAAGGAACCAGTACTCCTTGGAAGAATAGCTGATTCTAAGTCTGAGATGAGTCTTGGATCTATTGTGTTACAAAGCAAAGATGTTAATAATAAGTTTTGTTAAAAGCACACAAAGGCCAACAAGAGAGGTTCCTTTTGGCCAAAAATAACAGCCAACCAATAATCTAAGCACCCACCTTAAAAAACCAGAAATAGGAGCAAATTAAACTAAAGCAAAGAAAAAAGGAAATAAATAATAAAAGTTAGAATGGAAATCAAAGAAATGAAAAACAGAAGAACAGTAGAGAATATCAATGAAATAAAAAGCTGTTTCTTTGAAAAGATCAGAAAAATGGATAAAGCTTTAGTTAGAATAAAGGAGAAACTAGACAAAACTAAAGAAACTAAATAAAAATGAGATACAATAAACAAGGATTAATAATCGAGATACAATTAATCAAGATTAAAAGAGGAATATCATTGAAGTCCCCAAAGAAATTAAAATGATTTTAAGAAAATATTATAGGCCGGGCACGGTGGCTCAAGCCTAGAGGCCAAGAAGAGAGGACTGCCTGAGCCCACGGGTTCGAGACCAGCCAGGGCAACACCTTGTTTCTACAATAAATCAAAAAATTAGGTGGGCACGGTAGCGCACGCCTATAGTTCTGGCTACCTGGAAGGCTGAGGCAAAGGATCGCCTGAGCCCAGCAGGTTGAGGCTGCGGTGGCCACTGCACTCCAGTCTGGGCGACAGAGTAAGACTCCAACTCAAAAAAAAAAAAAAAAAAAAAATTATAAACAGCTTTACTCCAATTAGACAAGTTAGATGAAACAGACAATTACTAGGAATATAAGAATTATCACACAACTGAACCTACAAGAAATAGAAAGTTTGAATATATCACAAGTAAAGAAACCGAATGAGTGATTAAAAGTTTTATTATATAACATTGTGTCATGACGTTTGGTATAGGAAAAAGTCTTACCAAAAAGAAAAGTCCGGGCACAGATAGTTTTATTAGTGAAAGTTACTTAAAGCATTTAAATAAATAATATGAATCCTATACAAATTCATCCAGAAAATAGAGGGGATAGGAACACTTCCCCACTCATTTTTGATGCCAGTATTACCTTGAAACAAAAGCCAAAGATGTCACAAGAAAAGAATACTACAGACTAAAATAAAATCCCTCATGAACATACCAGGAAGGGACCCAAAAAACACAGAATTATCTTTTGGAGGGTGGGTCCTTTATACCACATTCAGAATTTGTTCCTCTGGAGAAAACAGTCAGCCAAAGTTTTTATCTGGAAGTTTTGAGAATGTTGCACCATGACTTGTGGAAGAAACATTCTGAGTTGTGGCAGACAGGTGACTAGTTCTTCTACCATGACTATGCACCTGCCCACACCACGCTGAGTGTTCAGCAGTTTCTGACCAAAAATGGCATGACCCCCATGTCCCACCCTCCCTATTCACCCAATCTAACCTCAGTGACTTTGTCTCCCCAGTGAAAAAGTCCTCAAAGGGAAATGTTTTGTAAATTGGAAGAGGTAAAACAAAAAACAGCGGAAGCACTAAAAGGCATCAAGATTGATGTGTTCAAAACTGTTCTGAGCAGTGGAAAAAGCATCTCGATAGGTGTACTGCATCAAATGGAGAGTACTCTGAAGGTGACTGAAGTTGAAACACGTAAGAATAAATACACAATTTTAAAATAAATTGTTTCCTCTCCCTCATAGATATAAAAATTCTTTAAAAACTATGAGAAAACCAAGTCCAGGACTACACACCCTGACCAAATAGGATATATCCTAAAATGTAAAACTGGTTTCATGTGCAACAAGCAATTAATATAATGTAATATATTAACAGGATATAGCACAAAAACAACATGATCACCTCAACAGATACAAAGAAGACATCTGACAAGATCCAACATCCATTCATAATAAGAAACTCTGAACAAGCCAGGAACAGAATGGTAGTTCCTTAACCTGATAAAGGGCATCTATGAAAAAACTATAGTTCACATCATACTTAATTGGAATAAGATAAGGAAGCCTGTTCTCACCACTTCTATTCAACATTGTATTGGAGGTTCTAGCCAGTACAATAATGCAAGAAAAAGAAATCAAAGGCAACTAGGTTAGAAAGGAAGAAGCAAAACTATGTTTATTATCAGATGATATAATCTTGTATGTAGAAAATCCTAAGGAATCTATTGGGACTGGCAGTTGAGGGAAATTGCTAGAGGAGGGAGGGGCACACTCATCAACAAGAGTACCTGCATGATCAATGTTTTTGTGCCTAACCCTGAATTGTACTCCACATCTTTATAATAAATAAATAAATTTTTTAAAAAAGAGTTGCAACCAATGTTGCAAGATCAATACACAAATTCATTTGCATTTCTATATAATAGCAATGAACAACTCAAAAAACAAAATCTAGAAAACAATTTCATCTGTAATAGTATCAAAAAATACTAGAAGCAACCAGAGCACCAATTCCTTATTCTGAAAACTTACAATTAAAACGTAAGCCTCTTGATATGATACAAAATGAAGCACAGAACCATTTCTAATGTATTCTTGTCAAAAACTTTGAACCCTTGAAGCCTTTAGAGTTTCTTTCCATTTACAGGACATACAGGGGAACAGCTTAAATGATGTACAAGAAAGCAAATCAACAAATCCAGAATGTGAGACATTCTATAGGAACCGAGTGACTCTGTTTTGCAACAAGTCTATGAAAAAAACAAAGTGAGTGCAGAAAGATCTAAATTTGAAAGACTTCAGTGCAATAATGGGCTTTGCTGGATCCTGATTTAAGCCAACATTAAGACATTTTTGAGACAACAAGAAAAATCTGAACATGAGCTGGGTAAGTTTAAAACCAAAAAATTATTGTTAATTTTGATAAGTATGATAACCGCTTTGTTGTTATGTAAAAAATAGTATTTTCCTCTACTTTTGTATATGTTTGACATAATTTTACATTAATAAACTAAAGTAAAATATAAACAATATAAGCAAAACACATCTGAAATCCACATCTGGCCCACAGTTTACCAGTGTGCCACCCGTACTTAGAACTTGACATTATATATCCACACTTAAGATCTCAACTCAGAAATTCACATTCCTGATTGATTGATTGCCCCCCTCCAAATCCCTTGCTCCCACTGAATTAACTTGCTTTCCTCACCATAAATAACGAGTTCCAATTCCTTCTCTTCACTCCTCCTGTTCTGGCTTCCCTTTGTTTCTCACAGCCACTCATTTCAAAAATTACCTGATTCCATCCTAGAATCTTTCCATGTTGGGTTCAGCTCTTCCTTGGTTAAGTTTCTGCTCTGAATAACCTCTATGGTTCATTTTCTCTAGTGTCCAGCTTTTAAAGTGTTGAGGTGTACACTAGGGAAAAATCCTAAAATCTGAACAGGTCTACCAGAAAGTTATGCTATTACTCTCAGCTGTGTCCTCACTCACTGCTATTTACCATTTTATTCACTCTAACTGATTCATTCAATCAACAAATTTGACCTACCATGTGCCAGGAATTTTCCCACCTCCAAGAAGTTTACAGGCTAGTCTACAGACCTCTAACACTTAACATCATCTCTTCCTATACTTTTCTAACTTCTTCTCATAATATGTGCACCAGCCTGATAATTGAGAATGCCAACTATTCCTTCTTATCTTCACTACCACACTTCTTGAATCAATAATCCTTACCTGCTGCCTCCATTTCTGTATCACTTAATATCTAATCAATTGTGGAGTCCAACAGATCCTGCACTGGGTCAATTTCCATGCTCCCTGCCACTACCCTGGGGTAGACTTCCTAACCAGACTGAATAAAAAAGCCATCTAATCTCTTCCTGTTTCAGTTTAGCTCATGTATCATTGCAAGGTTAATCTCCAGTAAGGGGAGTGAGTTCTCATTAGGTTGTACTTTCAGCAGGCACCACAAACTCTCCTTCCTTATATTTTAGGCCCTTCTTAAACTACCCTTCCAGCCTTGCTTTCAATGTAAATTACCACAGCCTGTAGGAAACAGTCCCTCTAACAAGGCATAGGTTTTTTCCTGGGCTGTATCAGATTTCTGGTTGGGAGGATGGGGTAGGAGAGAAGACAGGAAGATATCACTTTGGCTTTCTCTATTGAGCTTACAAAGTCTGGTTGCTGTAGAATATTTTCAGATATTTTGAAAGACATAGTTAGCAGGGAAGACCAGGTCAACTGCACAGAATGAGCAAGTTACAGAATTATAGGAAATTAACTTAAGGCTCAAAAGCAGAAAACAGGTCACTAAGTCTTACTCTTCTATCTTCTTCTACACATATAAGGTTTGTGGTTCCATTTGACAAAGGCATAGTTTCTACCAAAATAGTAATTGAAGCAGGATCACTAACATGTGCTCAGAAGGCAGTAACGTTACTGATACCACTGCCACTGATATTAATCTTTTCACTTTCTTCTGATTTGAAATGCTCTCCCAGAATGGACGTGTCAATTCCTGAAGAAGAGGAACCATGCTGGTGTAACTTAACTTATAAAGCACCCAGATCAGTTCCAAATAAATTTGCTCAGAAAAATGTCTGGATTAGAAACTCAGTTGAAAATAATAATTAGATTTTTTTCCATTGACTATAAGACCCTCTGAATGCATGCATTAAGGGCCTTGATTTCTGATTCTGTCACAATGATGAGAAGCTGTATTTGCCTTAATGGTGAACAGTTTGTTTCTTTTTTAGGTCTCTCCCTACCACTCCCTACCCTTTTAACCTTTCGTCTACTTTTCTAAAATCTATGAATGGTACAGATCCTAATACCTGAGTGAACCACCAGATGCTTTCGGAGGCTAGAATATTCAGCAAAGGAACGACCACATCCTTGGGCTTCACAAAGGAAAGGCTTCTCTCCTAGAGACAGAAAATGAGATAAAAACTCAGTCTTCTGATGAACTGACTCTCGTTTCCCACCAACTATTGTTTCCAATGACTTACTCATTCTGATTTCTAAAAATTCATGCTGTAATAAATTCAACTGGGCTACCTGGCAAGTGTTGCCTCTCAATGATCTTAGTATATACCCTACCAGACAGCCGTTCCCTTTTCCTTAGGATGGCTGTCTCAGAGCCTCATACTTCCTTCTCCCTCCTGGCTCAACTCAAGAGCTGCAGAACTGCACTGACCTATCTCCTTCAGTGAGTCTATCCTCTCTACGAATATTTGTATATGCTGTCAGGATTTTAATCTTACGTCAAATTTCTCTTTAAAATTCAGTTTCTAAAAGTATAACTTCTTTTTTTCCTTTGAGATTGAGTCTCGCTATGTTGCCCAAGCTGATTTCCTACTACTGGGTTCAAGTGATCCTTTCCCTTCCACCTCCTGAGTAGCTAGGATTACAGGTGTGTACCATGTCTGGGTTAAAAGTATAGTTTCTTTCTTCTTTCTTTTTTGGAGTTGGAGACTCACTCTGTTACCCAGGCTGGATGCAGTGGCACGCTTACAGCCACCACAGCCTCAACCTGCTAGGCTCAGGTGATTCTTCTGCCTCAGCTTTCCAAGTAGTTGGAACTACAGGAGTGTGCTACCATGCCCGGCTCATTTTTTTATTTTTTCAAAATTTATTGTAGAGATGAGGTATCGCCAAGTTTC
The DNA here is from genome assembly GCF_000164805.1 of Carlito syrichta. Lineage (NCBI taxonomy): Eukaryota > Metazoa > Chordata > Mammalia > Primates > Tarsiidae > Carlito > Carlito syrichta. The sequence goes on along the minus strand of NW_007202748.1, from coordinate 98,354 downwards.
CCAGGCTGGTCTCGAACCCCTGGGCTCAGGCAATCCTCTTGCCTCGGCCTCCCAAAGTGCTGGGATTACAGGCTTGAGCCACTGTACCTGGCCTTAAAACTATAGATTTATTTTTAAGGGTTATAAAACAAGTATTACATAGTCACATTTTATACAGCAAACAAATGAAAACATATTCAGTCACAGAGGTACACAGAAAAGTCTGTAATGATATTTTAAAAGTGGTTATATTTATATAGTGATATTATGATGAATGACTTACAGTTTTTTTCTTTGTGCTTTTCTGTAATTTTCATTTTCTGTATTACTTTTTGCTTTAAAAATCAAGGTGGCGCCGGGCTCGGTGGCTCAGCCTGTAATCCCGCGCCTTTGGGAGGCTGAGGTGAGTGGATTGCATGAGTCCGCGGGTTCGAGACCCGCCTGGGCAGCGAGACCTCATCTCTACAATAAATCAAAAAATCAGCCGGGCGTGGTAGCACATGCCTGTAATTCCGGCTACTCGGAAGGCTGAGGCGGAAGGATCACCGGAGCCCAGCAGGTCGAGGCTGCGGTGGCCGGGAGCGGCCACTGCACTCCAGTCTGGGCGACAGAGTGAGACTCCAACTCAAAAAAAAAAAAAAAAAAAAAAATCAAGGTGGCATGGTAAAAACTAAATAAGGTCTGTAGACTACTTGACAGTAATGTTAATTTCTTGCTTCTGATATTGTATTATGACTACCTGAGATGTCACAATTTGGGGAAGCTAAGTGAAGAATATTCAGAACTATCTGTACCATTTTTGCATCTTCTTATGAGTATAATTATTTCAAAATAAAAAGGAAGTTGGGTACAGTGGCTCACGCCTGTAATCCCAGCACTTAGGCTGAAGCAAGAGGACTGCCAGAGCCCAGGAGTTCAAGACCAGTCTGGGCAACATGGTGAGACCTTGTCTCTAAAATAAATCAAAATATAAGCTGAGTATGGTGGCGTGCACTTGTAGTCCCAACTACTTAGAAGGCTGAGGCAGGAGGATAGCCTGAGCCCAGAAGTTTGAGGCTGCGGTAGCCATGATTGTGCCACTGCACTCCAGCCTGGGTGACAGAGTGAGACTCCAACTCAAAAATAAGCAAATAAATTAAAAAGGGGGGGGGAAACTGGGCTCGGTGGCTCAGTCTATAATCCTGCACCTTTGGGAGGCTGAGGTGAGTGGATTGCCTGAGCCCGCGGGTTTGAGACCCGCCTGGGCAGCAACACCTCATCTCTACAATAAATCAAAAAATTAGCCGGGCGTGGTAGTGCGCGTCTGTAGTTCCAGCTACTTGGAAGGCTGAGGCGGAAGGATCGCTGGAGCCCAGCAGGTTGAGGCTGCGGTGGCCGGGAGCGGCCACTGCACTCCAGTCTGGGCGACAGAGTGAGACTCCAACTCAAAAAAAAAAACCCCAAAAAACAAAAAGGTGGGGGGGACATCAAAGATGCAGTTTCTATACTCCAAGGGTCACAGACTAGTGTGAGAGTGACAAATGTAGTCATAAATAAAAAGTTCCTGTACAAAAAAGTCTATGAGGATGTAGAAAGCGAGGAATCAAATTGCAAAAATTTTCAAAAGAAGCTGAATCTGAGCTGGTCTTAAAAGATGATACGGATGAAAGGATATTTTATGCACAAGAAATAGTGTGAGTAGAATCTTGAAACTGAGAGAGCCCAGGAAAAGGTCAGAAAATGGCCAAGTGAGGTTGGTATGGTGACAACATGGGAGCTGGGCTTTGTAGGAGGGAGCAGCACTACTGTAGATCACACGGTTCTTTTAGAATGTACTACATGGTTTAAGTTTTGTGATTCTCCTGTGGTCAATTTTTTTGAATGTTTATTTGTATGCTCATCCCTATCTCTAGAATGCTAGGTACTCCAAAAGCTGCTAAAAGAATGAATAACATAGCCAGGCACAGTGGCTCATGCCTGTAATCCCAGCACTTTGGGAGGCTGAGGTGGGAGGATTGCTTGAGGCCAGAAGTTCAAAATCAGCCTAGGCAACATGGTGAGATTTTTGTCTCTACAAAAAAAAATTAGCCGGCTGTGGTGGTGCACACTTGTAATCCCAGCTACTCAGGAGGCTGAGGCAAAAGGACCACCAGAGCCCAGGAGATTGAGGCTGCAGGAAGCCATGATTGTGCCACTGCACTGCACTCTAGCCTGGGTAACACAGTAAGACCCTGACTCACAAAAACAAACAAACAAACAAACTAAGAATAAAGAGTATTTAGAAAAAGATCCTATGCCAAAATCTAATGGTATGAAATGTCTGCCTCAAGTTGGATTAGGGGGACAAGATTGCCTTATTTAGAAACTGAGAGGAGCCGGGCTTGGTGGCTCAACTAATCCCGCACCTTAGGAGGCTGAGGTGAGTGGATTGCCTGAGCCTGTGGGTTCGAGACCCGCCTGGGCAACTTGGCGAGACCTCATCTCTACAATAAATAAAAAATCAGCCAGGTGTGGTAGCGCACGCCTGTAGTTCCAGCTACTTGGAAGGCTGAGGCGGAAGGATCGCCAGAGCCCAGTGGCTAGAGGCTGTGGTGGCTGGGAGCGGCCACTGCACTCCAGTCTGGGGGACAGAGTGAGACTCCAACTCAAAAAAAAAAAAAAAAAAAGAAACCAAGAGGATAGTGATTTCACTGATAAGGGACACAGGAAAAGGAAGAGGAGGCTCAAGAGGCAATGCAGCATAATAGTTAAAACCATGGGCTTTGGAGTCAACTAATTCAATCCTGACTTCAAATCCTGGCACTACTACTAATAGTGTGGGGAAGGTATTTAATCTCTCTGAGAGCTAGCCTTTCATCTATAAAATGGAATTAACACAATCTAAAAGATTGCTTTGAGTATCAAATGAGATAATACCAGCTAAATATTCAGCATGGTGCCTAGCACACAGCAAGCCTTCATAGTAAGCCACTAAAATTGGCAGCTTTAACTACTATCATTACTACTAATAAAGACTTGAGGTCAAATTTGGCATCTGAGATAAACTGAGCTGTATTTGAAAATAAAATCCTTAGAAAAACTTTGTGGTCAGATAAGAATTCAAATTCCAGCTCTGCCATTTTCTACCTGCATGATGTTGGACAAGTTACACAACTCTCTAATCTTTTGTTTCTTCATCAATAAATACAGTATCTAATGCATAAAGTTACCCTGAAGATTAAATAAGATGATGTATATGTGGCTGGTACACATTGAAGTGCCAACAAATGCTAACTTTTATTATTATTATTATTAAAACTAAATCTGTGAGGCATCCAGGGAGAAATTATCAAATTGAGGCCTGAGATTATGATGAGAAAACACACTGAGTGAAATAGAATGAACCCAAAATTCTGAAACTGGTGAACAAATCTGTTAAGAGATTAGCAGGGATGAAAGCTAGCAAGAATTAGAATGAAGAAAAAAAAAAAGGAGAAAGTCAAGTCATACTCTGAAGAAAAGCATTTTAAGATGATGTTTAGTGTTATCAAATGCTAGAAAGATGGGCAGTTCCATGTCAGTTATGGATCAAACTCCCTGTTCTACACTTTCCCTCCTTCTCACTATGGCACTTGTTTAAAAAATAAAGAACAACAAAAAAAATAAAAAGAAAAAAATGCTGAACAGCACAAGGATGAACAGCACAAGGATGAAGGGGTCACCAAATTGAACAATAAGGCATTTAACAATATAGTGAGCTCTACTTCTTTCCGTATTCCATTCAGTTTGATGGTTTTCCTGTTTTTATTCAAACTGCTTTCTTGGATTAAGCATAGTTTATCTTCTCAAGACAGAGCTGAGATCAGAGCTATTCTGATTCAAAAGGTTATGTCAATCTAGAGGGAATCAAAGGTTCATGCTTAGAACAATTGCGATTTCAGGTTGGGCTTCACTCACTTATTAAATGCCTTTTAATTTTACTTGCTGTCATTTTAGCAATGCAAGAATAAACTAAGAAAGTGGGGGAGAATATTTACACATTCTAAGACAGTGGTCTGGGCTCAATGATTAAACTCTGGCAAGAGACTAGTACATGCTGAACCAAGTGGCTTGAAAAATCACCCTTAAACCCTTTGATTAAGAGTCAAAAATCCTTATTTTGTTCCTTTGATGCTAACATGCCATGTGACCCAGAACAAGTCACTTCTTTGTTTTGTTTCTTATGTTGTGAGGATCTAACAAGAAAGCAAACTTCTCAAAGTCAGCGATATCTTATTTTTTCTTTTCCCCCACTTTACCATATTTAGTATCTAGAACAGACTCTGTATGGTTTGTGTGATTCAATAAACGTTGCTGCCCAAAATTATAACTGTGTAATGTTCAGAGAGATTTGAAAACAGGCTGATTTTGTCTCTATCTCCTCATATCATTGTTATCTGAGAAGCTCTTATATCTCTTCCTACAGGTTAGGCTCCTGGAGGCAGAAATCAAGTTGCACATTCTTTACACACAGGCAAAAAAATTCAATAAACATTACTGTAAGTGCCATGAGGCATTTGAAAAAAGAAACCCCATCTTCAGAGACCCAGCAACAACCCTAGGCCTTCATTTCTATTCCCACTTGACCCTTCCTAAGGACAGGCAAACAAGCACTGTGCCAAGGAGTAGAACACCTGAGGGAATGTTGGTGTTGCACACACCTGTATGGATGCGCAAGTGGTTCTTCAGGTTTCCAGCTGTAGTGAACTGCTTACCACAGCTAGACTGGGGGCACATAAAGGGCTTCTCCCCATTGTGGGTCCTCATGTGCACCTTCAGCCTCTGCAACACATAGAAGCTTTTCCCACAACCTTCTGCAGGGCAGATGAAGGGACGGTCATTTCTGCAAAAATAATCACATAAGCAACAATATCTGAAAGTATTCTTTGCTAGAGATGAAAAGTAAAAGCTGGCTGGGCACAGTGGCTCAGCCTGTAATCCCAGCACTTTGGGAGGCCAAGGTGAGAGGACTGCCTGAGCCCGGGGGGTTTGAGACCAGCCTGGGCAGCTTGGTGAGACCTTGTCTCTAAAATAAATCACAAAAACTATCTGGGCATGGTGGCATGCGTCTGTAGTTCCAGCTACTTGGAAGGATGAGGTGGAAGGATCGTCTGAGCCCAGCAGGTTGTGGCTGCGGTGGCCGTGAGCATGTATTGCACTCCAGCCTGGTTGACAGAGACTCCAACTGAAAAATAAAACTCCTACTGGCTCTGAAGGCAGACGTAATCCCATTTACATCAGAATCACTTGAAGAGTTTGTTAAAACTACTGCCTAGCACAGTGGCTTGCATCTGTAGTCCCAGCTACTAGGAAGGCTGAGGCAAGAAAATTGCTTGAGCCCAGGAGTTCGAAGTTACTGTGAGCTATGGTCATGCCACTGCACTCCAGTCTGGGAGATAGAGCAAGACCCTGTCTCTAAAAAATAAGCCCTATGGATGACCAGACCACCCTCCAGCAACTGATTTCATGGGTTTAGGGCAGATGCCCAGGCTTATATATTACTTTTTAAGTTTTCAAAGGAACTATTTTAAACATAATGACATTTGAGAACTCTTGCTTTAAGACATTTAGATGCTAAATATCTTAAATATTTATCAAGAATGAGGTAAATGAGACAATGCAAATCTTTCCATAGAAAAAGACATCTTAACCAGAAGTTAGCTGAAGTCATTGCTTTCCTTGGGGGATTTAGGGGACAAGTTCCTTTGGAAACATCAACGTATCCAAATATGAGATCTCTGATTTGCTCACCGATGAGTTTTGAGGTGGTACTTAAAGTGAGCTGGCCACACAAATGTCCGGTCACAGCCTTCAACTGTACACTTGAGCTTCTTTTCCACTTGAGGAAGGGGCCCAGAATCTTTGGGTTGCCCATCACCAGAACCAAGGTGGACATTTTCTCCTGTAACAGAGTTACATATTTATGATCTAGGGAAGGACCCTGCTCAGATACTTAGGTTCAAACAACAAAGCTACTAGTGATTATCACTCCTAGTGATCAATAATCAGGTATCTTCTTCTTTCCCAATTTGTATTTGTTTAACAATAGAAAGGCAAGGACTCTGTATTTCCATCCCCTTACCACCAAGAACTACCAAAATTTTTTTGACAAATATAAGAAATACCTCAAATGGTTCCCATTAGAAATCTCAGAAAGCAGAATTAAACCTATTTTGCATTACACAGACTGGTAGGGAAAAAGGCATATCAACACCCAGAGTGGGGTAATACAGAGATGAGAAAGTTCTGGGTAACAAAAAACTGTATTTTATCCAGGTACGGTGGCTCACATCTATAATCCCAGCATAACGGAGGTGGACACAAGAGGAATGCCTGAGCCCACAGGTTCGAGACCAGCCTGGGCAACATGGAAAGACCTCGTCTCTACAATGAATAAAAAATTAGCTTGGTGTGGTAGTGCATGCCTGTAATTCCAGCTATGTGGAAGGCTAAAGCAGAAGGATTGTCTAAGCTCAGCAGGACAAGGCTGCAGTGGCCATGAGTGTGTCATTGCCTGGGCGACAGAGTGAGACTCCGACCCCCCCCACGAAAAAAGAAAAAAAATGTATTTTAAATAGTCACGCTGGTTCAGTGAGGGCTTACAGCAGATTTCACAGATAGCCACTCTTAGATTTCTATCTTCTGAAATCAATTTGGCCATTTACTGTCATTCTGGAGAATAAAAACCACCTTGCAATCTCCTTTGCCACCCCTCTTTAGTTATTTAAGAATGCAAAAATTAAGATGATTTTAAAATTTCTAATTATATTAAAACAGAAGTTGGAGAAAATGTCTACTGGAGTTTTTTCAACAGTATAAGGGCAGCAGACAGTAGACACTCTTACAGTTGTTCTGTCTGTTGTGCCTTTTACAACGTAGCTTTCCATTAATAAATCTACCTTTCTTACTTCATAAAAGAAAAAGAATAAAAAGAGGTAAGAAGAGAAGTGTATAGCACCTCCTGAATTTAAACGAACTCAGTTAATTAAAAATTTACACAAATTTCAGTCTAGCAGGTGGTGTTTTTCTTTCATTCTCTTCAAGAAATACTTGGATATTAATAGAGAAAAAACTAATAGTTACTTAATTCTGCTATAAGCATATGCAGTTTATCTTTCCCCTATATATATCTCAGGAATAAGAGTGTATTTTCAAGTTTCCCTCTCAAAAGTCAAGAGCAGAATATGTATGTTATACCTATCGTACCCCCTGAAACATGATGGTTGATTAAAGGCAGTTTCTGTCCCATTTCCATCTATTAATATTCTCTTTCTGTCCTACATTCTCCTTGCTATACTTTACCAAATATCAGTCATAAAACTAACTGTTCCAAGGTAAGGGCAGAACCTAGAATACTTTCTGCTAGTTAATAATTTTTCTTTCACATTGTCCCAGGGTTTAAAAAAAGTATCTAATTGAAAAAGGAGTATCTATAGATAGGTAAAATTTAAACAGTACAAAAGTACATGTTACATGAAGGAGACTGTACCAAGCCCAGAACTCCAGCAAACTGATTTCTAATCAAAGGCCTGTAGAAACATCAGGCTAATCTAGAGATTCAAATCACTGATAGTTGGGGCTTTGGGTATTCAATTTTGTATATACAGTAAGAACACTGATATAATCATAAAAAAGAAAATAGGCCATTGGCTTACTAAGCTATGGTCTGGCCATGTGTTCTTTGAGCGATGGCCAGGTCATGTTTTCCTAAGCTTTGGCCCCTCCCCTACCTTGGGGAAGTGAGTCAATCTCGCTCTAATTTACTTTCTAAATAAACTATATTTTTCCATCTTAAAAAAAAAAAGAAACATATGGAAATAGCAAGGTTAAGAGATCACTGGAACCTCAACCTCAACAATGATTACCAATATATGCTCAAATATAAGACGCATTTTTACCTAAAAAAAAAAATCCGTCAGAAAAGCATGAGTTGCCTTATATTTGAGTTCTTATACAGTTCTTATATAAGTACTCACATAAAGAAATGCTCTCTCAATTACTTTTTATGAAAACAATTGTTTGGGGAAGACAGATTAGCTTAACATAACCTCAACTAATGACATAGTTTTGGATACTTGCAGGTTATCTGATGAAACTGGTTTAATTAAAAAAGAGAAAAAATTAACATCCCATAATTGCACGTGTTAGATAATACTGTAAGTACTTTATTTTTTAAATTTAAATTTTATTTTTATTTTTGAGATAGGGTCTCACCCTGTTGTCCAGGATGGAGTGCAGTGGCACAATCATGGCTCACTGCAGTCTTGACTTCCTGGGCTCAGGCAATCCTTCTGCCTCAGCCTTCTGAGTAGCTGGGACTACAGTTGTGTCACCACAACTGGCTAATTTTTGAATTTTGTGTAGAGGCAAGGTCTTACTAGGCTGTTGTTCAGGCTGGTCTTGATTTCCTGGGCTCAAGCAATCCTCCCGCCTTGGCTTCTCAAAGTGCTGGGATTATGGGTGTGAGCAACCACACCTGCCTGTAAGTACTTAAAGGGGCCAATAGTTATATGGATATGTCTTTTTTTTTTTTTTTTGAGTTGGAGTCTCGCTCCATCATCAAGGCTGGAGTGCAGTGACACACTCATGGCCACCTCAGTGTCAACCTGCTGGGCTCAGTGTCAACCTGCTGGGCTCTGGAGATCCTTCCTTCCACCTTAGCCTTCCAAGTAGCTGGAATCACAGGCACACACTACCATATCCGGCTAATTTTTTATTTATTGTAGAGACAAGGTCTCACCAAGTTGCCTGGGTTGGTCTCAAACCTGCATTTGCCTCAGCCTTGCAAAATGCTGGGATTATAGGCTGAGCCACCGAGCCCAGTCGGATATGTCTTTACATCGAAAATAAATTTCCAAGTGAGGGTACCATACATGGCAGTTGTCAACAAACTTTTTCTGTAAAGTGCCAGACAGTAAATATTTTCAGCATTGAGAACTATATGGTCTTTGTCACATTCAACTATGCCATAGTAGCTACCATAGACAATTTGTAACTAACAGGAATGACTATGTTCCAATAAAAATTTATTTACAAAAACAGGTGGGGATTTGGCTCAAAGATCTCTGCTGACCCGATATACAGCATCATTTGCAAAATTAAAATATTTCTGTATTTCATGCAACTTAGATGGATGTGAAGATGATGTGCTCTGAAAAACCGTGCTAGACTCAAAAAGTGGCTTCAGTAATAACAATGACAAAGATATTTTTGTTAAGTGCATTAAAATGTCAAATAAAATTATTTCCTTATGTGTTAGTGGGCAAAAAGCAGTATTAATATATTTCATATGAATTAAAATGTATATGTGTAACCAAAATCATTAAATTTTCAAATAGGAAGAAACAATGTAAGCTTTTAGAGAATTATCTTGTTGGAAAATGGAAGACTGTCTTATATTTGGGGTCACTGTATATTCAGGCACACAAAAGAGAAAGGCAATATATTTTGAGAGTAAGAAAAACACCTACACAATACTTTGCTGATTATAAAGCATTTCCCATATAACTCATTTAGTCTTCATAACAACTCATATCAGTGGCCTAATTTCTATGTTCAGAACATAAGAAAACTGAAGCTAAGGAAGGTTAAACTGCCCCAAGCAAGGAATTAGTAAATGATGCTGCCAGGTCTGCAACCCTGGCCCTCAAATTCTAAATCCCAAGCTCCTTCCCTAAACCTCTTCTCATTGGCAAATGGCACTACCGCCTCAATGCAAGAGGAAACGCTGAAGGTTTCAGGATCCACAGATTGGCAAAAGCATCTCAGGGAGAATCTGAATTTCAGAGTTTCCCCAGAATGGTAAAATGAATTATTCTAAGTAGTTATGGCAGTCACAAACAGAACTAATTATTTTGAAAACAGAGGTTTGAAGTTCTCAGTGCAGAAAAAATTTAGGTCAATGCTTCTAAATATTTATAGAATCCTTGAGTTCTCTGGAAGATTTTTTTTTTTAACTTTTTATTTTCATGTGAATGGTAATAAAAATAAGCATATTCTATATCACATGCATGAACTCCAAACAAACAGCTGTGTACTGACATAAGATTTCAGTGCTGACACTTAGTTTGTAATAATAACAATGCTGAACCATAAAGTACTAACTTAATTGTTACATGTTAATGAAAAAATACAGAGGCAGACTTAAAACAAAAAGTATTAATGGCAAGGTACATAAGCAAAAGTTTTGCAGTGGCTTGAATAAAGGCATGGTCCTCAAGCTTTAATATGCATTAGAACCAAGTTTCTGATTCAGTAGGTCTGGGCTGGGGCCTGAGAGTTTGCATTTCAAAGTTCCCAAGTGAGGCTGATGATCTGGGGACAATACTTTGAAAATTACTAGAACAGACAAAAGTAGCACAGAGTAAGTAGTACAGGTATTCTGAAATGAAAAGAAAGACCATTAAAATTATCACAGCTAATTGTTAAGTTGCCATAAGCAGCAAAATTAGTTTCAGCAAAACATAACCATCTGCCACATTGACTTAATCTTATTTTCACTGGTTTGGTAGTTTCATTCCTACTAATTGAAAAAACTATTTTGATTTCATGTGATGTAGAGTTCTAAGTATAAGAAGTTCAACCCAGAATTTATATTTTTACATATTTAAGAGGTATTACCATAAAAACAATTCAAGATAACTCCAGGACCTATAGTTTTTTTCTTTTCTTTTTAAAATTAATAGGGATGGGGTCTTGTTATGTTGCCCAGACTGGTTTCAAACTCCTGGCCTCGAGGAATCCTCCCGCTTTGGCCTTCTAAAGTGCTAGGATTACAGGCATGAACCCCTGTACCCGGGCTGAATTTTTCTTCTTTAAAAGGGGCTCTGGGCCGGGCGCAATGGCTCAAACCTGTAATCCCAGTACTTTGGGAGGCTGAAGCAAGAGGATTGCCTGGGTCCAGGCAGGGTGACTTGATGAGACCTCGTCCCTACAATAAATTAAAAAAAAAATTAACCAGGCATGGTGGTTCATGCCTGTAGTTCCAGCTACTTGGAAGGCTGAGATGGAAGGATCACCTGAACCCGGCAGGCCGAGGCTCTGGTGGCCGTGAGCGTGCCACTGCACTCCAGGCCTGGGCAACAGAGTGATTACTCCAACTCAAAAAAAAAAAAAAAAAAAAAAAAATATATATATATATATATATGTATGTGTGTGTGTGTATATATATATATGTATGTATGTATATAAAAATAAAAGGGGCTCTGTACATTACTTAGAGTTGAAAATTCAGAATACTAGTTTAGTTGATTTTGCACATAAATCTGGCATTGCCAAGTTATTTCATAGAAAATGAGGCAGATAATTTATACATTTCTAGCCTTCTGCTCTCACTAATAAAATTTCTTCAGTTATATACGACTTGAAATAGTCACTGCATTATCAAACTCTGCACAGAATACTGGAAGGTAAAATATCAAAGGAACTCACCATTGCTGCTGGTTTTTGCATTCTTTGCCAGTTGTGCCCGAGTAGCAGCAATCAAACTGTCATGGGCCAACTCCTGAACCCGGAGGAACCACGGAATGCTACTGTCTGTGCTCTCACTGGAGAGGAAATCATTCCCAGAATCTTCTGCCTCATCCTGTACAAACACTAAGTGCTCAGCTGAAGAGCCCAGACCTGGAATAAAAGATAATATATGGAAGTTAGCCACCAAGCACTCCTTTTTATTTGCCCTGACTCAGAAACTCTCCATATCCTAGTCCAGATCTTGGCCTCTCACCTTTCTACTTTTAGCCTACAGGCTTGTCATTACTTTGACTCCTCTTGTTTCAGAGGCAAAGCTGTCCTTCCTGGCAACCAGGCTGACCCCCACCTCTAGAATCTCAATCCTATTCTTCAATTATCTCTTTCTGTATCTTTCAGTTATCTCTCTCATCTGCAACCTATTTCTATTGGACTGTTTTTCCTTATAATCTTGAAATGTGTCCCAGCTCATGTTTCTCCTACTTTTATTTTTAAAAAGAATAGAAAACCTCAATTACTTCTCTAGCTATTACTTTCTTACCTGTTCCTTCAAAGTCAAGTTTCTTAAACAAGTAAACCTTCTAACTTGCAATGTCCACTTTCTCACCTTCCATCTACTCTCCATCCCTGTAAGCGTGGCTACTACCCCAATAACAATTGCTCCTGCTAAGGTCACCAGACATACACTGCATCTCACTAGCCCATCCTGAAGTATATCTGGCATTATTTAGTACCTTTTCTGCCTTAAAACGTTTTCCTCCCTTGGCTTCCTCTCCCACCATTCTTTCCTAATTCTCTTCATCCCCATCCAACTGCTCCTTCCTATTCTTCTATATGCCCTCTTACACATATTTGTTTGCAGGATCCCAGACTTGTCTTCTTTTCTATTTATGCTTCAGACTTCTCTTGAATCAAATAATCCATGTTCGTTGTTTCATACATTCCCTGAATGCTGATAAGCACCAAAACTACTTATTTAACATCAGACCTCTCCAGAACTCTGGAGTTCTGCTTAACTCTCTAAAGGACATGTCCTCCTGAATGTTCCTTTGAAATCTCAACATTAATATGCACAAACTGGAACTAATCATCCTCCCCCCAGCCCTGTTTCCTATGCTATCTTGGTGAATGGCACCACTTAATTTTCCAAACAAGAAATCTAAGTCATCCTAGAGTCCTCTCTCCCTCAATACATTAAAATGGTCACCAGATCACACCAATTCTCCAATAACAAAATAAAGCTTTTTTCCATTTAAAGTATGACTGAGTTAAATATGTCCCACCCCTAATTTTTTTCTTAAGTATGAGCAGAGTTTGGAAAAGGATAAAGAATACCTGCTCTTGTTAGGTTAAGGAGAATAAAAGAAGTGCTATCACTTGGTTGTAGATCTTGCAACAAGCTAGGAGACTCTGGAGTGGACAAAAACTCCGGGGACTTCTGTACAGTCTGAGCTCTTGTCTCCTCTCCGTCTGGGCCCACATTCACCTGAAGGCTTCTCAAAACAGCCGAGGAAGGGACCTCCTTGGAGGAGTTAGTATGATTTGGAGTATCATCTAGTAAAGGGAAAATACCACAGCTTTATATAGCACCTATCTCCAAGGAGCTCACCATTTTGATACATAGCACCAATATGCTTATAATATCCCTTAATATCTAACACCCTTAAAGAAGCAGACAGCATTCTCATTATACAAATACAAAATTTACCTCAGAGAAGAACAGAGAGATGGCTTTAACTTCTAAAAGAGTCAGTCAAAATGTGAGGAACATTCTTCTGATGGTTGGCAATAACTAATAACCAACCATTCACATTGGAACATTACAGGATTTAGACTTTTTTGAGGTCAGAAATCAGTACTTTTCCCTTGCAAAATGCGGCTATATAATGAATACTAACTCAAGAATAGGATCTACATTTTATTTTTCTTAGAGTTCCCTCTCCTTAACTTTTATAACATATATGTGACAGTTCTAGTGCATAATTAGGGGGGAAGAAAATAACAATCCAGGAAACGAGTGAGATTTTATATAATCATCAATATGTTTCACTATAGTTCTAGGTTTATACTGGATATAAAGAAATAACTCAGAGTACTTGCACTTAAGAACTTTGTTCTAAGGGAGGGGAAAAATTTCCAGTGGTTTTGGTTGTAATTTGAGGAAATGAACTATAAAGCTGAAGTAGGTTTTCCTTTATCTTTATAAAAGGCAGGTAACATTTTTCCTCTTCTGGCCAGGCATGATGGCTCTCGCCTATAATCCCCGCACGTTGGGAGGCTGAGGTGGGAGGATTGCCTGAGCCTGCTGGTTTGAGACCAGCCTGGGCAACTTGGAAAGACCTCATCTCTACAATAAATCAAAAATTAGCCAGGTGTGGTGGTGCATGCATGTAGTTCCAGCTACTTGGAAAACTGAGGCGGAAGGACTGCCTGAGCCCAGCAGGATGAGGCACCAGTGGTCGTGAGCTCACTGCACTCCAGCCTGGGAGACAGAGTGAGACTCTAACTCAAAAATAAAAGATAAAAAAATAAAATGTACAACATTTTTTCCTCTTTTAAGGAGATAGCAGATAAGATTATAGGAATACTTTTCCAAGGTGGAAGAGCCCGAGAGGTGCTGGCCCAGGATGGTGGATCTCAGTGTCCTCAATACTTCTTTGCTCCCTCTCCCCTCAATAAGGTTTGACTCTTCCTCTTCAAACAAAGATTATAGGAATAAAAGTAGACAGTATCATCATTTTCATTAGGCAGTTGCACAATAATGTGAATGTACTTGATGCTACAGAACAGCACACTTAGAAGTGGTTAAAATGATAATTTTGTGTTACGTATATTTTATCACAAAAAATGATAAAATACAAAGTTCACAGCAGCACTGTTTGTCATAATGCAACACTCAAAAATAACTAAATATTCATCAATAACAGTATTGATAAAGAAGCTGTGGTATATTCATACGATGGAATACTATACAGTAATGAGCCGGGCACAGTGGCTCATAACCTGTAATGCCAGCACTTTGTGGAGGCCAAGGCAAGAGGATTGCTTGAGCCGAGGTGTTTGAGGCAAGCCTGGGCAACATAGCGAGACCTCATCTCTACAAAAAAATCAGACAGGTGTGGTGGCATGTATCCGCAGTCCTGGCTACTCAGGAGGCTGAGGCAGATGGATCACCTGAGCCCAGGAGGTCAAGACTGTGGTGAGCCATGATTGTGCCACTGTACTCCAGCCTGAGGGAGAGTGAGACCCTGCCTAAAAATAACAACAACAACAACAACAACAAAATATGTGCAGGATACTATTCAGCAATGAAACCAAACAAACCACAGCTACCCACAATAAGGATGAACCTCACAAATATAAAAGAAGAAAGGTACAACGTATATGTCATATGATTTCATTCAAGGTCTAAAAACAACTAATGTTAAACTGTATTATTTAAAGACACATTCATGGTGGCTAAATTTGGAAAACAAAAAAATGACGGTCACAAAAAAGTGAAGACAGCGTCCTATGGAAGAACAGAGGTTGTCTTTATCACGGAAGAAACCACAGGGCTTGGAAGCTGGCAACGTTCTACTTCTTGATTTAGGATGGGATGGTCGGGGGGGGTTGAGTTATATGGGTTTCTTCCTTACAATTATTTTTCAGACTGTCCATATAAAGTTTTACACTTTTCTGTGTCCATTATATACCCCAACTAAAAAGAAAATGTACATGCCATGTGTGAAATGACACATGCCATATTTAGAAGGGAGAGGATTGTGATTAGGAAGGTATGTGCAGATACAACTGTTTTCGTAATACAGTGTTTCATAAGGTAGCAGGCAAGTGCAAGCAGAGTACTTGCACTTAAGAACTTTTCATTTACTATTCTATACTTTTTCATTTACTATTATCTATTACTATTTCATTTACTTTTTTACATGTCTACAATATTTTAAATCAAAATTAAAACTAAAAGGAAGTAATGTGGAAAAGATGGATGATTTTTAAAATTCCATTCATCCACTGCTGAGCACTAAGGCTGACTCCATATCTTGGTTATGGTGAATAATGCTGCAAGGAACATGGGAGTGCAGGTATCTGTTTGACATGTTGATTTCACTTCTTTTGCATACATACCCCCAAGTGAGATTGCTGGGTCCTATGGTAGTTCTATTTTTATTTTTTTTGAGAAACTTCCATACTGTTTTCTATAATGGCTGTACTAACATACACTCCCACCACGAGTGCACAAGGGTTCTTTCTCTTTTCTCTACATCCTTGCCAATATTTGTTACCTTCCATCTTTAAATTTTATAATAGTCATTCTTTCTTTCTTTTTTTTGAGTTGGAGTCTCACTCTGTCGCCCAGACTGGAGTGCAGTAGCATGCTCATGGCCATTGCAGTCTTGACCTGTTGGGCTTAGCTGATCCTTCCGCCTCAGCCTTCCAAGTAGCTGTAACAACAGGCATGCGCCACCACATCCAGCTAATTTTTTGATTTATTGTAGAGATGAGGTTCTTGCCAAGTTGCCCAGGTTGGTCTCAAACCCCTGGGCTCAGGCAATCCTCTCACCTCGGCCTCCCAAAGTGCTGGTAATATAGGCGTGCACCATCACGCCTGACCTATAATAGCCATTCTAAGGGAAGATTAAAACTTTTGCTCTGTTTTAATTTTCTTCACCATTGTTAAAATATTTATTCAGCATACTATAATTGGGAGAGAAAATTTAAGAGGAAAAAAGTCTAACAAAGATAAAAATTTATTAGCATCCAAAAAATTTCACATGCTGAACATCTATATGGAATTTGGAAAATATAACTCCCAACCTATCAGTAGAAAAACAGGAGCCGAGAGATGAAAAATGTAGAAGGGCTAGAATATAGGTAGGAAAAATTTAAATTAACACTGATTGGTTGAATATATTTGCCCTTCTTGAATCTTTGAAAACTAAAATAGGTTTTCAAGTCACTTCAAAAATCAAAGACTACCACTAGAGAATGGTAACCAGAAGACTTTACAACAAACAAATTAAGTTGTCACCAACAAGCTAATATTGACCCTCCCCAAATTAAAATGAATATTCCAAATTTTAAAACAAAGATAATATTAAAAATTTATTACATCTATAGTGTTCTCTTTGCTAATAATCAAATGATAGGATCTCCCTCTTTCCATTCAAAGCTAATTTTACTACCTGTGCTCAAAATTCTCCTTACCAATTATCTACTACACTTTCTGTCTTCAGCTTCTCTAATTGGCTCCTTAGCATAAAACAACCCTCAACAATCTCAGATCTCAAACAAACAGAAACTTTGCTCTGCCTTACCTCCTTCTCTTTTTCTTTCTCATACCTGGAGAGCCTTTGGAAAGTATGTATAGTTACTTCCTCAACTATACTTATTTTGTATCAATACCTCAGCTCACTGCAGTATGACTTTTCACCCCCTTTGCTCCATGGAACAGGTCCTGATGAGGTCAACAATGACTTCCTTTTAGTCCCTGCTTCACCAGGCCTCTCAGGAGCATCTGACACACTGACTTCTCTTGGGTTTCATGCTTCCACTCTATGCTGATATTCATCCTGCTATCCTAGTCTTTTTCCTCTTTTACAAGCTCTCCTGCCTTATCCTGTACCTTAAATAGAGAATTTCACAGAGTTCTGCCTTGACCTTTTTTTCTCACTTTCACACTCTTTGGATGATCACATCCATTTCTATGGCTTAAACTACCAATGAGCTTATGACGCCTATAGTTGCTTTTTCTCCAGGACTCTTAATAGTTCCAGTTCCTGCCAGTCAGTAAGTGAATTATTCATTCCATCAGTACCACAGAGTAGGCTAAGCCCTTTGGACTTCTTGATTCTTTCTCTGGTGATCTTAATTATTACCTGGTAACATTAGCCGACTGCATTCTGAGGGTTCAGTCACTGGAAGGAGGGACAAACAAGTAATGTCTTTAGCTTCTGATTCTACTAGTCCCTGTCCCAACGGGATGGAAGTATTCTGAACAAACTGCACCAGGAGCTAGAGGGAAAAAACACGTCACTGAGAACTACAGGTTGTTAGGAATGAATCCAAACCTCTGAATTTACCAAAAGGTGATAATGTAATTAAGTCTTGACTGTCCACTAGTCTCAGTCATATTCTAAGAAAAACTAGGTTAACCACATCATAATACTACCAAGTCCTCTATTCTAGAGAAAGGATGATTTATATAAAGTCCTGCATTGCATAATGACATTTCAGTCAATGGACCATATGTATAATGGTAGTTCGTAAGATTCTAATACCATATTTTTACTGTACCTTTTCTACATTTAGCTATGTTTAGATACACAAATACTTACCCACTATGTTTCAAATGTTTGTATAGAATACAGTATTCAGCATAGTCACATGCTGTATAGGTGTATAGCCTAGGAGATATAGGCTATATCACATAGCCTAGGTGTGTAGTAGGCTATACTATCTAGGTTGTATAAGTGCACACTATGATGCCATATGACAAAATCACCTAATGATGCATTTCTCAGAAAGTATCCCAATTGCTAAGCAACACTTCACTGTAAGTTTATCTTAAGTTAACAGAGGTCACCTTTTGTCAAATAGAGAAATGATAAATGATAACTATTTTTTTAAAAAATCAACTGCATTGTATTGATTACATTTTACAAAGCATTGTTCTGGGTACTGGATCATTTAATTCTCACGTTAACATAATTAGATTGAATGCCTATTTTATAGATGAGGAATCAAGTTGAAGACATTAAGTGAATTATCTAAGGCCAAGTGACTAGTTTGGAGCAGTGCCAAGTCTTCAAGTTTAAGTAATCTGATTACAAATTCAGTGACTTTTCCACTATGCATCACAGACTAAAACTAAAGTGAGAAAAATGAACAAAAATCGTTAAAAAAGTTTAAATCCTCTAAGCACATTTAGAAAGAAAATACTTTCAAATACATACAAAATTAATAACGGTCTGTGTGTGGTAGTAAATATTTATATGTGTGGACACATACACATCGCCTACATATATTATATGTAACAAAATGTGAATATATTAACATATAAATATATATTTATATAAGATTTTTGTCATAACTACCTAAATGTATGATGTTACACTTACATAAAAATATATCAAAACAATCACAAAAGATAAAAAAAGAATAAAAATAGGTCTCTGAGAAAATATTTAGTAGTAGAAAATAATGAACTAGTTACAATCAAAACCATAGGCTCACAAAACCTAAAATATTTACTATCTAGCCCATTACAGAAAAAGTTTGCTGACCCCTGAACTAAAGATAAACTTTGAAATATAGTCCACCAAAAGAAAAGGAAACAATCTGACTGGGCTCACCTCTGGTTTGGATTCTAACTCATCCGATAACATTGATTCAGCTTCCAAAACCCGTAGCTGTTCAGGGGACAAGTTCAAATTTAATTCAGAATCAATGACACTTTACTGTTATGCTCATACTCCTCTAGGAAATACTATGATCTTCCTGTAAGATGCTGTACTGAGTAGATGATTAACTTAACCTAAAATAAAGGTGAGAGAGAGAGAGAGAGAAAACAGAGAATTAAGAGAAAGTGGGTAAAGGTAGTTAAATAAAGACACTTCTTTATATATCCAAAAAGCAAGCAAGCAAATAAAGAATTCAATCCACGGCTGGGCGTGGTGGCTCAAGCCTATAACAATCCTAGCACTTTGGGATCCCAAGGCGAGAGGACAGCCTGAGTCCAGGGGTTTGAGACCAGCCTGGGCAACTTGGCGAGACCTCATCTCTACAGTTAAAACAAAACAAAACAAAAAAATTAGCTAGGCATGGTGGCATGCTCCTGTAGTTCCAGCTACTTCGAAGTCTGAGGCAGAAGGATCACCTAAGCGCAGCAGGTCGAGGCTGCAGTGGCCATAAGCATGCCACTGTACTCCAGCCTGAGCAACAGAGTGAGACTCCAACTCAAAAAAAATAAATAAATAAAGATTTCAGCCCTAAACCCCTTTTCAAAATAAAACAAGCCCATTAGGTATCAAAACCCATAAAAATGCTATGCTAAAAAAAACTTAAATATAGAACTATGCCCACAGATATTCATCTTACCTTGTGTGATAATAAACAACCCAAAGCAAAATATGTATATGGGAATGGCTGATGCAATATGGCATTGTCACTTCAAAATATGATTACGAAGACAATGTAACAACAAAGAAAAATGACTGACATTGAATTATAAAATTAAAATACAAAACTATGTACTTGCTATCATTAAAATTAATGATGATACGCACAGGAAAAAGTAAAAGGACATTCACACAGATATGACAGTAGCTATATCATGTGGTAGGCCAGTGTGACTTATTTTTCTTTTCTCAATTTTCCAGCATTTCTTTTTTTTTTTTTTTGACGTCGGAGTCTCACTTTGTCACCCAGACTGGCAGTGGCACACTCATGGCCACCGCAGCCTTTACCTGCGGGAATCAGGCGATCCTTCCACCTCAGTTTTTCAAGTAGCGGAACCACAGGCATGCGCCACTATGCCCAACTAATTTTTTTATTTATCGTAGAGATGAGGTCTCACCATGTTGCTCAGGCTGGTCTTGAACCCCTGAGCTCAGGCCATCGTCTCGCCTCTGTTTCCCAAAGTGCTGGGATTACAGGTAAGAGCCACTGTGCCTGGCAATTTTCCAGTATTTTTTAAAGGTTTAAAATTTAAATTGTTTTGACAATTTAAAAAATTACATTGAAAAAAGAGTCAAAATTTGAACAAGTGTTCCCCAAAGGTAGTACTCTCAGGACCTTGATGCAGTTGTTTCTCCCTGTAATTTAAATTATTGCTTTCTTATATCTTAATCCTTTCTAGGATTTTGGCACACGAGTTCATTTTATTTGGTGCAATTGTTACTAAAACTGGGCACACACTTTTACATATACAGTAATCACACAGTATAAAATGTAATTTTCACTTTAAAAAATTCAGCCTACATCATGGTCTAAGAGGATGAGAAGGTTGAGGTGGAAGGATCGCCTAAGCCCAGTAGGTCGAGGCTGTGGTGGCTGTGAGCGTGCCACTGTATTCCAGCCTGGGCAACAAGAGTGAGACTCCAACTCAAAAATAAATAAATAAATAAAGATTTAAAAAATTTTAAAAAGTACCATACAGCCTCTACTTTTCCTTCCACACATATTTTTCTTATCCAAGCACTACAACAGCTTAATTTAGTTCATTCATTCTTCCTTTCACAGAAGAAGGCACCAAGGCTCAGTACATCACTTGCCCAAGTTATTAAGTTGCAGAATCAGAACTCCTACCAACAGAGCAGGTTGGCATGAACAACATCTCTTCAGGTTTGATCTTGAATCTCCAGGGCTTAAGAATTCCTTTCCCCCAATTCCAGTTCATCTCAACAAGCCAAAAATTGCCAGATGTTTCGTTAGGTCATGTTTAAGGTTCCTCCAACTTTGAGATCCCAGGACTGTTAAATCTTTCCAGACAACTACCTCATCTCTACAAAATAAAAAAATTAGCTGGGTGTGGTGGCACATGCCTGTAGCCCTAGCTACTCAGGAGGTTGAAGCAGGAGGATCGCCTGAGCCCAGGAGGTCGAGGCTGTGATAAGTCGTGATCATGCCACTGCACTCCAGCCTAGGCGAGAGAGTAAGACTCCCAACTTAAAAAACAGACAAAAAAGAAATCAGACATCTGTTTATTGTCCTTTGTATGTTATCTATAACATCTTTTTATTGTAGTATTTATTGCAATTTAAAAATTAATATAAGCATTTTCTGGAACTGAGTATCCATATTATAACTGAGTACCGCCATACAATTTTGGTGCCCAAGTTTTTAGTATGTGTACTATATGAACAAAATAGAGAAGAATGGTATTTAAGCTATACAAACTGAACTCAAAGAACCTATAGCGAGCATTCAGTACCTTCTCAAGTATACTGTGTGGATCTCACTTTTTAACACGGCAACTAGCTATGTACATTAGCTGAAAGTACTATTATAGATTAATATTATTATTAAACTTGTTCTTATTCCCAATTCCATTACCCATTTAAGATTTCAAAAACTGTAATGCAAATCTTTTTAAAAATTACAGTTTCACTGAGATATAGTTCACACACCATACTATTCACCCATTTTAAGAATACAGTCAAAATATTTTTAGTTTGAACTAGAAATTGATCTTCCATACAACCCAGCAATCCTCCTACCAGGATTATACCCAGAGGAACTCAAATCATTCTACAAAAAAGATACCTGCACATGCATGTTTATTGCAGCACAATTCACAATAGCAAAAACATGGAATCAACCATGCTGCCCAATGAAACTGCACTGGATAAAAAAATGTGGTACATATACATGATGGAATATTATACAGTCATAAAGAAGGACAAACTTATGGCCTAGAATCTATAATACTCAGTGATGTATCACAAAAACAAAGAACTGAGAACCACATGTTCTCACTCATAAACAAACCCTGAATATTTACCACAATACTGTAAGAAAGGGATTGGCAGTAGCTAGAAACTGCCAAGGGGGGAAGAGGCACATATATTAATAAGGGTACCTGATCTCAAACCAGGTGAAGTGGGGACCAAAGGGAGACCCAAACTTTACCTATATGATGACCACTTGTATACCTAATCCTAAATTGTATACCACATCTTTAAAAAAATCTTTAGAGTTGTGTGACCATAACCACAATCAATCTTACAACATTTTCATCATCCTCAGAAGAAACCCTGTACCCATCAGCAGTCACTTCCCACTACAGTTAAGACTGTCTTTAAGGCCAGGCATGGTGGCTCACGCCAGTAATCTCAGCACTTTGGGAGGTGGTGATAGGATTGTCTGAGCCCATCGGTTTGAGACCAGCCTGGGTAACTTGGCAAGACCTCGTCTCTATAATAAATCAAAAAATAGCTGGGTGTGGTGGCACAACCCTGTACCTTCCAGCTACTTGGAAGGCTGAGGCGGAAGGGTCGCTTGAGTCCAGCTAGTTGAGGCTGTGGTGGCTGTGAGTGTGACACTGCACTCCAGCCTGGGCGACAGAGACTCCAACTCAAATAAAAACAGTTGTCTTTACTATGAGCCTAAAAGTCTTCCATATAAGCTTCCTTGTGAGCACCTGGTAGACACTAGATAAATATTTGTATAATGAATGAATGACACTGCAAATGATACCCAAATTTTTGTCTCTAGTCCTGATCTCTCTTCTGAACTCCAAACCTTCATTTGTAACTGCTTGCTGGGTAGCTCCACACATACATCCAAAAGCATCTCAAACCTAAGTGTCCAAAACCCAGATTATTACCTCATTTACCAAACCTGTTCTTCCTGCATTACCTACTTCAATTATGGTCCAATCTTCCTCCCACTCAGCTATAAATTCTAGGTGTTTAACAATCTATCTCATTCTCCATATTTAAATAATCCCAGTGATTCTGAGTCCCCAAAAGGTATTCCTACTGTAATGCTGTTTAGGTTTCTCAGTAATTCCCAACTTCACTATTAAAATAATCTTCTAACTGGTTATCCAGCCTTTAAAAATCCCCTTTCCAGCCCATCTTTCATGCAGCCACTCGAGTTACCTTTCCAAAACACAGAAGTGCTCAGGCCACTCAGCCTACTCAAAATACAGTAAACTCCTTAATTTACAGATAAAAAAAAAAAATCCCAAAGCTAGAGATTTAGTAATGCCAAAAATTAGACAAAACTTTAAAAATTGGAACCTAAACTTCTGACTGCTCCTTTAGTTGTCTTTTACTCTGCCTCACACGGAGATAATTCAAAGTGGAATTTCTCACTCCCTAACAACAAAATGCCCCTGACTTTATTTCAAAATATTCCTTTTATTCTCTTGGCAGATACTCTTTGGCCCTTGTGCCAAAGGAGGTATACAACCAAATTCTTTGTGTTTTCTGTTAAAGATGTGGGGTACAATTCAGGGTCAGGTGCACAAACGCTGATTATGCTGGTACCCTTGCTGATGAGGTAGAAACAAATTCTTAAGCCCCAAGTTAACAATTTTAAACTCCCCAATGGTGCCTACAATACATTTCAGAGCCTCATGAGCAAGGGGGATAAGCTTTAATAAACGAATTGGATTACCTTGAGAAACTTCAGAGGATACATTCAACGCGAAAGGCACACAGGCTGGAACACAGCCCACTGCCCGCCGGGGAGGCAGCCGTCCCTCACTAGCCCGAGGACGCGACTGGACGTGTGACAGGAGAGGGCGGCCCTGGACTCCGGTTAGGGCGGGCCCGGCATCCCCACCCCCACCACAAAGGCCTAGTGTGCGATCCGCGGCAGACCAGGGCGCTGCGGTCCGGTCCCCGCCCGGGACGCTCCGAGTCCGGCGTTTGCAGGACAGTCTTGTCCCGGGTCCCTGGCCCCAATACCAAGAGAAGGAGCGGAGGCATCACCCCAAATACCGCGACGGGAAGAGGGAGACGCCGGCTCCGGAAAGGCCGCTTCCGCGCCCGCCGAATTTCGAGGGCGGGACCCCCGGAGCGTAGCTTTCCAGTCCCTCCCGGGGGCGTACCTAGGCCCCAGCTCCCTCCCTCTTGAGGACCCCCCTCCAGCCGAGCAGGGTGGCAGGCCCACTTCGGCGCTCACCTCCCAGTTCCAGTTCCCGGCAGCCGGCCGGTCGTCAGTCGGTCCCAATTCCATCCACACAGTGTCTTCCGGCTCCCGCCGGAAGGGGCTCGAGCGCGGGACAGGAAGTGTGGCCAAGCCCCACGCACGTACACCCTCGCGTCTCAGCGCCCGCCGTCTCCCTTGCGTTCTTCGCCTCTGCGACTCGGTGACCCGCAAAGCCCGAGACGGCTCCGTTCCTTCTAGCGTGACGTCATTGTCACCCCCGCAGCCGTGGACGGTGCGGCTTTCCCGTCGATTGAGGAGTCACGATGGAGGCACGGGAGAAAGCGTCTCTGCTGAGAGGAGAAGCCTGCCGGAGATTGGAACTTGCGGAAAGGAGTTTTGCTCTGCGCACGGGAGGGGTGGAAATGCGGCCTGGGTTCCGTATGCGAGGATGTGGAGACTCTTGGATGGCCTGAGGCTTGGAACACTTGGATTCCAGGCTGGATGCGTTCCAGGCTGGATGCCACCACTAGTTAGAGTTTTATGAGTCTGACCGAATTCTTGAAATGGCTGATTTTTAAAAACATTGCTGCGTGCGGGAAAAAGAACTCGGCTAAGAGAGTGATAGTCGGAAGTGGAGTTCTCTAGAAAAAGGCATATTCAGGGTTAAATATGCCTTGATGGCAGGTATTGGGTATATAGGTAACGGTGGTTTAAAACAAAAGAGTAGCCCATTTCAAAGGAATATCATTCCTCTTTAGAAAAGCAGAGTTTGAGGTTCTTATCCAGAGTTGAGGATATTTCTTAGAGCTGAAGGTCCAGGCCTCAAGTAAGAGGTCAGAAATAGAGATCTAGATTTGGGAGTTCTCAACATACAGAGAAGGAACGAAGGCCCCTTAGGAGGTGAATTGATCCTGGGAAAGGATATAAAACAAGAAAAAAGAGGCCACTGAAATAAACTAGAGTGACTGATTACCAGTACAATATGAATCTACTTATTACAAATACTGCATACAAAAGTATAACGGCAGTGTGTAAGCAGGTGACCATAAACCACAACACTCAGAAAAAAACTGTTAATTGTACTTTATTACAGGGTTGATTACAATTAATAAAACTCTTACTTAAAGGTACATCAATAGCAGGTCTTAAACATTGACGTTTACAACCATTTGTTAATTTGCCCAGTCCTGTCATTTTCCGATGCTGTCTTTGTTGTCTAAATCTTTTTAATCGTTGAAAACTCTAAGTAATGTTTATATCTGTTTGCCCTCTAAATCTTTACAGCTATTTGACAGTGCCTCCTAACCTAAAAAACATAACCTGCGTTTTTATCAACATTTATTGAGTTTCTAGGATATACTGTAATTTATTTGGCAAAACAAAGAAATCATCCTTTAGAGTAAATCAGCCTATCAACTTAACACCTCAGTTATACATCTTCCCATACTACTCCCAACCCCAATCTCTGTTCTTCTCCCAAAACTGTTCCACAAACTCTGAAACCCCAATGCTATCCCTAATCTCTGTGTATATATCAAATCCCTTTTCTACCTACAATGTGGAAAGGCCATCTAAATTCTATTCTTACAAGTTTCAGCTTAAGAATCATGTTTAAAAAAATTTCCAGTTAAACAAATGTTTACTAAGTGTCTCTCAAGCATTCTATTTTAAATATAAACATTTTAAAAGTTATTTAAAATTTTTATTGTGTATGATCCATTAACAGTTGTATCAAATTTCCAGTGGTTTCAGAACATCTGATACAAATAGTATATGTAATAATAAGTTGTAACATTAAAAAACCATGTTAATTTTAATCTATTAGTGTAAATAATCATGTTGGATGCAAAGTGCATGTAATGAAGATATAGGAAAGAATTACATTATGCAATTAAGAAAATAACATCTATGATCACATTTAAATCAAGAGCTGTCTGATTCTAATAGATCTTAAAAATCTTTGTAAAAAATGTAAAGAAATCTGTGACTTCCTTGATGAAGGCAGTTACAGCCATCACAAAGAGATTTATTTTGAAATACAAACTATCTGCTTTCCAGTGTTACCTCCTGTCATCATGGACTGGAATGCAGCTGGAAAGAAAAAGAAACTAGGTTATCTGAAAAGATAAATGTCACTATCATACTTGTTTTCAGTAGGTCATACATAAAATTAGTTTCTTCAATGAATTTAATATAAGGCATGGAAAAAAACTGTCATGAAAAGAAAACAGGCAAAGTTATAGCACAAACTAACCCAATTAACATCTTAAAAATTGTTTTTACCTAAAGTAGAAATATCTAATTGGTAC
This sequence comes from Carlito syrichta, assembly GCF_000164805.1. Lineage (NCBI taxonomy): Eukaryota > Metazoa > Chordata > Mammalia > Primates > Tarsiidae > Carlito > Carlito syrichta. The sequence goes on along the minus strand of NW_007202748.1, from coordinate 72,000 downwards.
CTGCATTAATATTCATTGTTTACAGAATCTGAAGACTAGGGACAAATAAATATGGGAATAAAATGTCAGTGAAAACAATTTTTAAATAATCAAATTTTTTATAAACCTAATCAAAGTTTTAAGTAGTATGCAAGACATATTTGTTATGCCAAGTGAGTGAAAAGTATTTATTTATTTAATTTTTTTTGAGTTGGAGTCTCACTCTGTGACCCAGACTGGAGTGTAGTAGCCACTCCCAGCCACTGCAGCCTCGACCTGCTGGGCTCCAGCGATCCTTCCGCCTCAGCCTTCCAAGTAGCTGGAACTACAGGCGCACGCTACCATGCCTGGCTAATTTTTGATTTATTGTAGAGAAGAGGTCTCGCCAAGTTGCCCAGGCGGGTCTTGAACCCACAGGCTCAGGCAATCCACTCACCTCAGCCTCCCAAGGCACTGGGATTACAGGCTGAACCACCAAGCCCGGCTATGAAATTTATTTTTAGTAAACATATTAACCAAATATATTAGATTTTTTTTTTGAAAAAGGAAAAAAGCTCAGTTTGATTTAATCCTTTTCATTTGAAATCAATGAATGAAAGAATGTCTAAATCTCTTGTTAGGCAAAAACAAAACAAACCAAAAAATTGAAAATTTGATTAATGATGATGCTTCAGAACCATTTAATTTGGAAAAGTTATCTAAAGGCTAAATAACTCACAATTCTTACATTTTTTTAAAGAGGCTATTTGCAAAACCAAAGAAACACTTAATTTACAGTTTCAGATGTGAAAACAATACCTCTTAAATGCCACTAAATTTATCATAGCGTATGACTAAGATATTTAAGGAAACCAGCCGGATGTGTTGGCTTACACCTATAATCCTAGCACTTTGGGAGGCTGAGGTCAGAGGATTGCTTGAGTCCAGGAGTTCGAGGCTAGCCTGAGTAACATAGAAAGACCTCATCTCTACAAAAAAATTAGCCTGGCATGGGCATGCCTGTAGTCTCAAATACTCAGGAGGCTGGGCAGAGGATTGCCTGAGTCCAGGAATTTGAGGCTGCAGTGATTGTGCCACTGCCTTCCATCTAGGTGACAAAGTGAGACCTCTGACTCAAACCCCCCCCATAACACCTGTAGGACAGTTTTAGGGAAGAAATTAAGAAAAAACACCAGAGCATGAAAAGAAAAAAATTGTGTGCTGTATAGTTACATGTATATCCTATAAAGAAATATTTGTGATGTATGTTCACATGTATATTCTATAATAAATCTATATTCATCTTACCTCCCATGTTTTCCAATCCATTTATCATAGTCTCTTTGATCTGGAAATCAAAATAGCTAGATTTAGTATTCTTTAAATGTCTTTTGCTGGGTGCAGTGGCTCACACCTGTGATTTCAGCACTTTCAGAGGTGGAAGCATGAGGACAGCCTAAACCCAGGGGCTCAAGACCAGCCTGGGCAACTTGGTGAGACCTCATCACTACAATAAATAAAAAAATTTAGCCAGGCGTGTTAGTGCAAGACTGTGGTTCCAGCTACTTGAAAGACTGAGGCAGAAGGGTCGTCTGAGCCCAGAAGGTCAAGGCTGCTGTGGCTGTGAGTGTGGTAGTGCACTCCAACCTGGGTGGTAGAATGAGACTCTGACTCAAGAAACAACAACAGAAAAATTCCCAATGTCTTTCTATTTAACAGTTTCCATATCTACGAAAGGCAGCAATACTATTTACTATCAATTGATTAGATGTTTTAAATAAACCCTATTTTATCATTGTCCAATCTTTAATTAGTAACAGATCACAAGCTATACACCCTCTTTAAAAAATTATATACTCACCTCTCTTATTCAACATCGTGTTGGATGTCCTAACTAGGGTAATTAGACAAGAGAAGGAAATCAGGGGTATCCAAATAGGAAAAGAGGAAGTCAAATTATCCCTTTTTGCTAATGATATGATCCTATACCTTGAAAATCCAAGAGAATCTGTCAAAAACCTGCTTGCATTGATAAAGGTCTTTGGCAAAGTCTCAGGGTACAAAATAAATGTGTAAAAGACAGTTGCATTCCTATACACCAACAACAAGCAGGCAGAGACCCAAATTAAAAGCACAATCCCATTCACAATAGCCACAAGAAAAAAAAAAAAAAACACCAAAAAAACTTGGCATCTTTCTTACCAGAGACGTGACAAGCCTTTACAATAAGAACTACAAAACACTGCTCAAAGAAATTTAAGACAGAAACAAAAGGAAAAATATTCCATGCTCATGGATAGGAGCATTTTAACATTGTTAAAATGTCCATCCTACCAAAGGCAATCTAAAGATTCAATGCAATACGCACTAAGTTACCAACATAATTCTTCTCAGACCTGGAAATGACAATACAGAAATTCATATGGAAACATAAATGACCACGAGTAGCCAAAACAATAATTAGCAAAAGAAACAAAGCAAGAGGTATCACACTTCCAGATCTCAAACTTGACTATAAGCCTACAGTAATCAACACAGCCTGGTATTGGTACAAGAAGAGGCATGTAGACCAATGGAACAGTATAGAGATACTGGAAGCAAAGCCTCGATTTCTCAACCAACTCATCTTTGATAAAGCCTCCAACAACAACCACTGGGGAGAGGAGAACCTATCTAGTAAATGGTGCTGGGAAAACTGGCTGATCACATGCAGAAGATGGAAACAGGACCCCTACCTATCACCATACACAAAAATTAACTCGAAATGGATCAAAGACCTAAACATAAAACCTCAAACTATAAGAATCTTGGAAAATGCAGGAGACACCCTTATGGAAATTGGAACTGGCAACCAATTCCTGATCAGAACCCTAAGTGCCCATACCATAAGAAATAAGACAGACAAGTGGGACGTCATCAAACTGATGAGCTTCTACAAATCAAAAGAAACCATCAAGAGATCAGGGAGACAGCCCACAGAATGGGAAAAAATATTTGCCAACTGTATATCTGACAAAGGCCTAACAATTAGGATCTACAAGGAACTCAAACACGCCCAAGGAAAAAACCAAACAACCCATTAAAAAGTGGGCAAAAGACATGAATAGACACTTCTCAAAAGAAGATACACAGGCAGCCAACAGACACATGAAAAAGTGCTCAGTATCACTCATCATCATAGAAATGCAAATCAAAACCACATTGAGATACCACCTAACTCCAGTAAGAATGGCCATCATTAATAAACAACAACATGCTGGCGAGGATGCAGGAAAAAAACAACACTTCTACACTGCTGGTGGGAATGCAAACTAGTGCAACCTCTTTGGAAGACAGTGTGGCAATTTCTGAAAGAATTAGAAATTGACCTTCCATATGACCCAGCAATTCCCCTATTGGGAATATACCTGGAGGAACTCAAATCATTCTACAAAAAAGATACCTGCATACGTATTTGTGTTGTAGCTCTATTCACAATAGCAAAAACATGGAACCAACCCATGCTGCCCATTGAAGCTGAACTGGATAAAAAAATGTGGTACATATAATAATGGAATATTATGTAGCCATAAAGAAGGACAAACAGATGGACTTCACAGCAACTTGAATGGATTTAGAGTCTATCATACTCAGTGATCTATCACAGAAACAAAGAACAGCATACCATATGTTCTCAATCATAAGTGGACCTTCAACAATTAACATAGTACTATAAGAAAGGGATTGGCATTAGTGGGAAACTGTCAGGGATGGGGGAGTGGGATTGGCAGTTGAGGGAAACTGCTAGGGGAGGGAGGGGCACACCTCATCAACAAGGGTACCTGCATAATCAATGTTTGTATACCTAACCCTGAATTGTACCCTTCATCTTTATAGTAATAAAAAATATATAAATAAAATGAAAGCATGAAAAAATATATATAGCAAGATGCCCATCTCTGCAAGTAAAAATAAAACAGCTGAGCATGGTGGCATGGACCTGTAGTTCCACCGGGATGAGACAGAAAGATCACTTGAATCCAGAAGTTCTAGGCTGCAGTGAGCTATGATTGCACCACTACACTTCAGCACACAGACTGTCTTTCTTTTTTTTTTTTTTAAAGCCTAAGAAAAAAGTTATAAGCACACACACATACAACTTCGCCTATCATCTGCAGGTTTAGCATACATCCTAGGTCAGGATATCTGGATCCTAGATTAATAACTCCCGATTGTCAACCAACAAGTAAGAGATATGTTGAATGTCCAGAGAGGGCAAGAAAGAAGTATTGTGGTGAAGTGGTAAGGTTACTGGAAGGTATCCACATGAGTTTTGAAAGAGCACAGCTTCTAACACATGGTAGATTTCCATAAATATTTGTTAAATTAATGAATATTACAATTTTATGTTGGGGGAAAACTTACTGATTTTGTTATATAATCCATGGAAATTAAAACTCTAATTTTAGGCCAGGCACAGTGGCTCAAGCCTGTAATTCCAGCACTTTGGGAGGCGGAAGCAAGAGGATTGTCTGAGCTCAGGGGTTCGAGACCAGCCTGAGCAACACGGCAAGACTTCACCTCTACAATAAATTAAAAAATTTGCCAGATGTGGTGGCACATGCCTGTGGTTCCAGCTACTTGGAAGGATGAGGCAGAAGGATCACCTGAGCCTAGCAAGTCAAGGCTGTGGGGGCCATGAGTGTGCCACTGCACTCCACCTTGGGTGACAATGAGACTTAGACTCAAAAAAACAACAAAACACCCCCTCCTATTTTAGATGAAGGTATTAAAAAGCAAGGGTTTCTCCATCAGGAGGTTATACTTACCTGAGAGGTAAAGTTAATTTATAATTAAAGAAAAGTATACTTTTATTTTGTAGGAATTTTAATAATGAAACTAATATGTTTGCTGTCATAAATTCAAATAATACACAATTATATCAAGTAGCAGGAAGAATTACATTGATAAAGAACAGAAGCAGCTCTACCTTTAGCTTTCCTTCTTTAAGCCATTGACTCAGTTGTAGAATGCCAGGCTCAAATTTGTCTTTATAATTTAACACCAGAAATCTTTCCCTGCAGTGGGGAAGAAAAGGATAATGATCAGAGAAGATAATGAGACTGACAGTCCAAGATCAAATCAACCCAGAATCTAATATGTTAATCCTTAAAATATTAGCACTTAATCACACTGAGTCTGGTCAGATATAGTTTTATGTGTACTTACAGGTAGAAGTGTAGAAGACTTCTACTGTTTTGTCTGCACAGCATCTACAGTCCCATTTGGTAACAGCACTGTGATTTTTCCTTTGTGGGTAACATCCTTTCTCCACCCTCATGTGATCTAAACCAGGTTACTCAAAACCAGTATCAGTTTTCAGGGAGCTAGTTAACTAAAACCTGAATATTGAACCAGCTTAAAAATGTATATTTTCAAGTTTTATTTAATTAGAAGAAAGTGTATATGAAGAACAATACATTTTATATATATCTAATATTTAAACCCCTTTGAGCCTGGTAACAAGGGCAAAGAGGGAGAACACACCTTGTGATGTTTCTTTCTTTCTGGATTGCTTCTATAGCAGGGGGTAGTGGGGGAGGATAAGGCACATCTTTGTTGTACTGAGAAATCTGACCACACAGGATGATATGGCTGTTCTGATTCATCTGTACAGAGAAAACTGATGATTATACCTTAAGATAAAATCTTTCCGACATTTACTGATTTTACAGGTGCCTCACTGGTAGCCTCCTTGACTTATTGCTATCTAATTGAGTTTGTTCTGACGATTTAACATTTATGTATTTAAGTGTTTTAATTAGGCTGGGCGTAGTAGCTCATACCTGTAATCCCAGCACTTTGGGAGGTGGAGGCGAGAGGATTGCCTGAGCCCACAGGTTCGAGACCAGCCTGGGCAACATGGAGAGAACTCGTCTCTACTATAAATAAAAAAATTAGCTGAGTGTGTTGGTGCACACTGGTAGTTCCAGCTACTTGGAAGGCTGAGGCAGAAGGATTGCCTGAGTCCAGCAAGCAGCTTGAGGCTGCGGTAGCTGTTAAGTGTGCCCCTGCACTCCAGCCTGAAACTCCAACTCAAAAAAAAAAAAAGTTTCAATTGGTTAGAAATAAGTCCACTCCAAAGGAACATAGAGACAAATGAAAGTATGGTAAGGAATGGGCAACCCCTTTGGGTCCCCTCCAACTGTGAGAGCTTTTCTGTCCTCTCAATAAATCCTGCTTTCAAAAAAGGAAGTTTGGTAAAGAATTACATCGTTATTGCTAATTTTATTATCAGTAGTAGTGTATTTCTTTGGATTTAAACAACTTCTGATGCAAAGATTTTATATATAGTAAAGGACCATACAACTTTAATACCTCAAATTGATATTTTATAACATTGTTAATAAATATATGTAAATATCTGCAATCTATGAAAACTCATTCCCTACTCAAAGTCTAGGATCATGGCTATGAGTTGATCAATGATTAGTTAGGGGTCAGAACTTCACAATTTCAAGAATGAAACAGTAATTTTTCACAAAAATAAACTGAAAATGAAAAATAAAATACTAGCAAAAAACTGAAATTAAAGTTATAGTACACATCTGCAAGCAAATTAAGTATTTGTCACAATTATTTTATAAAGTTTTTTCTCAATATTCAGTAAAAAGATATCACAACATATAAAATGCAATATCCAAATTTGTAACAGAAATCAGCAAACAACCTGACTTATCACTGTATCACTGATGTCTCCTCCAACATTGTCAAAATAAACATCCACTCCAGCTGGGCATAATTCATGAAGCTTTTCTGGCACATTCTCTTTTTTATAATTAATTGCAGCATCAAAGCCCAGTTCTGAGGTTAAAAGAAGGCATTTCTCTTGTTTTCCACAAATTCCCACCACTCTGGAACAACCCAACAAATGGCCAATCTAGGGGGGAAATTTTTGAAAATTAAATGGCTTTATATTGTCACATTTAAATGTAAAAATCTGAAAGTATTCAAGATATTATGAGCATATGACAGTATTCACCACAATTTAGGTTAGATTTACTGGGTTAGATTTACTGCTTTTAGCAAAAAGTAATCTGAAACCAAAAGAACTGAGGGCAGATTCAATGTCATCCTTAAAAAAAATTAAAATTTAAGCAAATTAGACTTAAAGATGCTCCTTGACTTATGATGAGAATACATTTCGATAAACCCACCATTAGTTGAAACAAATGAATTTAAGGCCAGGCATGGTGGCTCATGCCTATAATCCTAGTACTTCAGGAAGCCAAGGTGGGAGGATAGCTTGAGGCCAGTTCAAGATGAGCCTGGGCAACATAGTCAAACTCCAGCTCCACAAAAAACTTTAAAAAATTAGTCAGGCATGGTGGTGTGCCTATGTAGTCCCAGCTACTCAGGAGGCTGAGGCAGGAGGATCACTTGAGCCCAGGAGGTTGAGGTTAGCGTAAGCTATTATCACACCACTGCCCTCCAACCTAGGCAACAAAGTGAGACTCTATCTCTTTAAAAAATGCATTTTGTATACCTAACTTACCGAGCATCATAGCTTAGGCTAGCCTACTTAGATGTGCTCAGAACACTCACATTACTTACAGTTGGGCAAAATTATCTGGCAACACAGTGCACTGTAGAGTGCTGGCTGTTCATGCTTGTGAATCTTGTGGCTGTCTAGGGAGCTGGGCTCACTGCCACTGCTCAGCATCACAAGAGAGCATTGTACCAAATATCACTAGCTTGGGAGAACATCAAAACTTAAAATTCAATATACAGTTTCTACTGGGTTTTTGCATAATTGTAAAGTCAAAAAATCATAAGTTGAACCATTAGAAGTTGGGCCCATGTATAGTTTAAATGTTAAAATCTCACAATCTAAGTCTCATTTCATCAAAGGAGTAGTTAGATTCAAAATATCACTATCATACAATTCAATATTTTTCAGGTTTCGAACTAAAATTAGAGATCAGATAAATTGTTTGCTTCAATGGTTTCATACTCTAAAAATGATTATTTATAAAAGAATGCTGTTATAATATCCTATCAAAACATTTACTGCATTTCTAGAATCCAATAAGTGCTTTTTGATTTGTGGATATTTCCTTAAAATAACAGTGTGTATTTTTTAATTCGTGGAATTCCAAACAGGTGCTCTATGATTTTCTTCCTTTTATTTAGCACAATGCTCTAGAATTCACCACATCTATTTTTGGTTAATACAGAACAAGATGCAAAAATCTACAATATTCATATTGTTATTAAGAGAGTCTAAGTAGATAATAATACCAATTCTACCAGAAATGCATGAAAATAATTATATTATACATTTGTTCAATTTTATATTTTAAATTATATACGGAGGCCAGACACAGTGGCTTATGTTTGTAATCTAGCACTTTGGGAGGCCAGGGTGGAGGATCACTTGAGAGCAGGAGTTTGAGACCAGCCTGGACAATATACAGAGATGTAGAGGCCTTAGTCTCTACAAAAATAAAAAATAGCTGGGCCTGGTAGCATACGCTTATAATCTCAGCTACTTGGGAGGTTGAGGCAGTATTATTGCTTAAACCCGGGAGTGTGAGGTTGCTGTGAGACAGATTCTCACTGTCTCTAACTAATAATATATAATAATAAATAATATACATGAATACAGAATTCCAATTATGAATTTCAATAATAATCAAATAATTAGAAAACCAAATAATTCTCAGAAAGTTTACCTGCCCAGCCAAGGATCCACAGGCACCTGCAGCCCCACTGACAACCATTGTCTGATTAGATCCAGCAGTTATATGACCTTTTTCCTGTATCCCAATCAAGGAAGTCAAACCAGGCATACCTATAGCTCCAAGAAAGTATGAAAGGTGTCCATCCGCAAGTTGTGGATCTACCTAAAAGAGAACATACACCTTTTAAAAATAATACTAGAAATCCTGTTTTACTACAATAAGGCAAAGATAACCTGTTATGAGATGAATTGTGTCCCCCACAAAATTCATATGTTAAAGCCTTTACCCCCCAATATGACTCTATTTGAAAATAAGGCCTTAAAAGAAGATATTTATGATTAAATGAGGTCATAAAGGTTAGGTCTTAATCCAATAAGACTTGTATCCTTAGAAGAAGAAAAACAAGAGGTATCTCTTTCACTGCACATCAAGAGAGGAAAGACCACATGAGGACACAGTGAGAAGGCAGCCATTTGCAAGCCAGGAAAAGAGGCCTTACCAGAAACCAAATTTTCCAGCTCCTTGATCTTGGACTTCTAGCTTCCAGAACTATGAGAAAATAAACTTCTATTGTTTAAACTACCCAGTCTGTGGTATTCTCTTATAGTTGCCCAAGCAAAGTAATAAGCAATGCAATATGGTTTCTAGAACAGTAAACCATTTTTCAGTCTTGTTGAAGTTCTATAATTTATTTGTAAAGAGTAAAAAACAGTGACTATTACTATAAAAAGTTAAAGTAAAATTTTTTTTAAAGGATTCCTACATAAAGAGAATAAATACTCCTTCTTGTTAATATCTCATGTATGTCAAAAGAGAGGAAATGTTTAATAGGCAAAGATTGACAGTTTTTAAATCTGTGAACAATTCTAAAGTAAATATTTACCTATAAAAATCGACTCAAATCCCAATAGTTCTCATTACTGATGCTTAAAATGTAAGGAAGGTATGATACAATTTCTTCTAGTTTAATTACAGAATAAAACAAGGTATCTTTTAATTTAGCATTTTATATTTATATACTTACTAGACCCCATCAATAATTAATTATATTGTTCTTACTTTTTCTGTATTTGTTTTCTTGTCTGTAAATTAGGGAGAATTAAAAAAGATTATATAGAAAGACTCCCCACCATAAAGGTTTTATAATAATTTTTTAAGGAATTGAATAAATTGGCAAACACTTAATAAACCACCAAAATAATTAAGATCTGCTGTCTTTGATTGATTTGTAGTTCAACTGTCACAAAAATATAAAATGGAAGTTTGTATTCAGTAATTTTTTTTTTAGATCAGAAAATATAATTTATTTAAAAGTAAATTAGAGACAGAGAGAGAAAAGATTCACCTCCCCAAGACAGGGAAGGGGGCCAAAGCCAGGAAACATGCCTGGCCATAGCTCAAAGAGCACATGACTACATCATAGCTTAGCAAGGCAATGGCCTGCGTTCAGTAGTTTTAAATGGCTAACAGTTAAATCTGGTACATTAATAAGGTAATAGAGATGTCAAAGGCTACAATACACAAGAAGATCTATAGTACTCAGAGATATTTCCTGTAATATTTATTAGTAAAACCAAAACACTGTAAGATAAGTTTGTGTTCAGCAAATAACACTTCTCTACCTCTTCTAAATTCCTCTTCCTCATTTCTAATACCTACTTCCACAACATCTTCAAGCGGTCCACAACTGCTCAACTTCCCGCTGCAACACTACAAGAAAAAGTTTTGCTACACTCTCACACAGATCACTCTGGACACCATATGTACATTATTTCCCCATACTGACCAATTCTCCTACACCAACTGGGTATCCTACAATTCAATTTAATTCTGACACTATCTGTCTGGAGTTAGCATCAGATCCCACGAGTTAAGAGCTCAGTTCTACAAGACTGCCCCACTTCAGATGTCAAAGGCAAAACCAGTATCTTATACTGACCCACTGGCTATAAATCAGGGGCTCCCACAGTCCCCTCCTCAGATTTGACAATTTGCTAGAATTCAACAAACTTGGGGAAACACTTTACTTACGTTTGCCAGTTTATTATAAAGGATAGAGATGAACGGTCAGATGAAGAGGTGCATGAAGTGAGGTCTGGAAGGATCCCAAGTATAGGAGCTTATGTCCCATGGAGGTGGGGTACACCGTTCTCCCAGCACATGAATGTATTCACTGACCCAGAAGCTTCAAATCTCATTGTTTTTATAGAGATTAATCTGCACCCTCTCTCTTATCACTTGATCTTTCTCCTGACCAGCCTCATCCTGAGGTTATCTAGGGGGTCCTATCTTAAATCACTTCATTAGCATAAACTCGGATATGATAGAAAGGGTCTATTATGAATAACAAGAGACAATATTGGTAATTTCAAGTTTCAACTATAGTAGAAACTAAAATATACACAGAGGGTGCAAAAAAAAATGTATACACATTTTAAGAAAGGGAAAACTGTATTAAAATTGTAATACTGTTCTGCCTGTCGCATGGTGACACTAGCATTCGTTTGATTAATGACATCTTTTGAGTGAACCTCATACTACATATTGAAAGGTACCTATAGAAACTGAGAAGCAACTTAGCTTATTCTTTAGTCTTTTTGCCTCAGTGTAACCATTAGAAAGCATTCAGACATTCTACTGCAGGACAAACAGCAGCCAATCCCATCCCCCCTAGGCAAATCTCTTTCAGATACAAGATCAGGACAGCCCAAATGACCACCCCACCTCTGGTCAAAGAATTTGTGAATTGCAAATGTCTAACAAGTCTCTTGCAGGAATCCTCCCCCCTAGGGTTAACCTCATCAGCCCTCTGTGAACTACATGACACAGATAAGCCCCACCATGGCAGCAGTCATGTGACTAACCCACCCATCTGCCTGCTGTCCATCACCAGACATCATCAGTACCTGCGCTTGCCTGCCCCTTTGTGATGACGTGGAAGCAGACCACCACCCAATCACCTTAATGATCTTTCTCCATCAAGGGGAACGGTTAAAAGGACTCAACCACAAGCAACCAGGGCCATTGCCTTGCTAGACTCTGGTGTGGCCATGTGCTCTCTGAGCCATGGCTGTTGCCATGCTTCCTGGCTCTGGTCCCCCTCCCCCACCTTGGGGAGGCGAATCTTCTCTCTTCCTTCTCTTTCTCTCTCTAATTTACTTTTAAATAAACTTTTCTTTCTTAATCTTTTTGTGTGTCGCGATTCTTTGCAATTTACTCGGATCTCTGGGTTCCCAGTGTGCACCTCCCGCTTGCCAGCCCCGGCAGTGCTGCGCGCCTCGCCTCGCCTCTTCATTTTCCCTCACCCTGCCTGTCCATATCCTAACACATATTGTTACTGTAATTCAATTCAACTTTGAAAAGTAATGCATAGATAACATTGCTAAAAATGTGTATACATTTTTGGCACCCCTGGTATAACAATGTATATAATATACATAATAACATATATTAACTTGAGAAATTAAATATGAAAAGTGATACCATTCTCTGGTATCTAATAACTGTCATACACAGTTACAGCTTTTGGGGTTCAGAAAATTATACCCCCAAGTATAATGCTTTGGCATGCTGAACACTTTGAATGAAAGGAAATTGGACGGCCTTAGAAATTGACTTAGAATGAAAGTCTCTCTGACCTTCCCTTGTTTGTCCTCCCCAAGTATAGGAAGGTGCTCTCTGAATTTCTCTCATCTGACTGAGAGAAGCTTTCCAAAGGGCAATTGTCTTGAACCCCCTCCCTAGGAATTTCATCAACAACCAGAGAAGATTAATCACTACACAGGGGATTAAAAGTCACTACTAGACTCAACCAGGCTATCACCTATTCTTATGGAGGCTGCTCCAAACAACTATTATCTACACAGTAAGACAATCTTTGTTCACCACTTATCCCTCCCCTTTCCTTCCTTGTTGCCATTTCCCCCAAAGGCTCAAGCCCCTATTCCTTTATTCTACATAAACATCAAAAATTAGGTTCCTCCTTTGAGCCTCTTATTAATCTGTGAGGCTCCAGTGCACATACATGAGTTTTTCTCCTGCTAATCTGTTTATTGTCAGTTTATTTCAGCAGACTTAATTATGGAACCTCCAGAGGGAAAATTTAAACTTCCTTACACAGCTAACAATGGAAAAGGGACAAAGGCTTTCTACATTTTGGCAACCAGTTAAAAGAAAATGTATGCTTTTATTTTTTCCCTGATAAAAGAGAGAATTGAATACCAAATGCACAAAGTATAAAATATACAGAAAAAAAATCAGATACTTTAATATTGTATATCACCTTTTCACAGATATTTCCATCCAGAATAACCTTGGTTTGCCAGGGCCAATAGAAAGAAGTCACAAAATCGCCTTTAGTCAAATTTGCATGTTTGCTTTCTTCTATAATTCCAATACCTCCACCATCAACCACTTGAGACAGCTGCCAAGGTATTATATAATCAGTACCAGTGTCTTCATTCATTCTACAACGCTTAAAAAAAGTAAATATTGATTAAGACAATTTTGCCAAATAATACTGGACCATTTTACTAATTTACCTATAGATTAAAAGTATATAACAAATAATATATCTCACACCATATACAAAAACCAACTCAAAATGGATTAAAGACTTAAACATAGTATCACGACTATAGTTGATAACAATGTATTTTATTAGGCAGGGTAGCTAGCACAGGTTAGACAGATATAAATTTCTAATAGGTAGGCTTTAGGAAGCATTCAGACATTTAAAAAATTACATTTTACTGCAAACCAAGCTGGCAATATATCCACCCCCTCGCCAAATTAAAAAAAAACTCCATCAGATGCAAGTCTAGGACAGCACAACCTTTCAATTCATGGTTTGGCATAATAATCTCCAGAAATCTTTCAGGTTCCCTGTCAAAGGCGGAAGGCCAAAGACCACCCCTTACATGGTCAAAGCCATAGAAATGATAATAAAACCACCTTTTTGCTAAGGAGCTTATGGATTAGAAACATCTGACAGGTCTTCTGAGGGAAACTATGTGGTCAGAAAAGGTCCCTCCCCTTAATATCCTCCCACCAGGATCCCAGATGTCAATCTCTCTGGAGTTATGGTTACCTGGACTACACCCATTAGCTTATCAATAACTAGGTAGCTATATCTAGTTTGCAGTTGAGAGCAAAAAGCATCGGGTTTTGCGCCACATCCCGCCAGGTATCAAATACTTAAAAATTGCCAAGAGTAGATTTTATGTGTTCTCACCACAAATAAATATGTGATGTCATCCATGTTAATTAGCATGACTTAGTCACTGTACAATGTAAGCATATTTTTAAAACATCATGTTGCATACCATAAATATATACAATTTTTGTTTGTCAATAAAATTTTTTTTAAATAAAAAAAATAAAGTTAGATTGTGGTGACAGTTGTACCACTCCATGAATATTCTAAAAGTCAATGAATTGTACACTTAAAGTGTATGAAGTGTGTAATATGTGAATTGTATTTCAATAAAGTGGTTAAAATTTGTAAATAATTACTTAAGAAAATTTAAGTAACATTACATACATTATACTAGTAAAAATAATACAAAATACTGTTTCAATGGGTCATGGCAAATTAGGTACACAAGTGTTGCTGACTATATTATAAAACTTGCTGTGTGTGGACTTGGTATGGCCGGAGTAGAGGGGGTGAAAGTATTCATCAAGACAGTAACAAATTAAGAAAGGTAGATTTATTAACGGGAAGAAATATTGTGAAGGGCACAACAGGCAGGACAGCAGCAAGGGAGAGTTTGCTGTCTGTTGTCTGAATAGTGCAGGAGCTAGATAGAAGTATTTATAAGACTATATCAGGATTCAGTGTGGGCTAGGCAGGGGACATAGAGAAGTTTGCAAATTGACTACACACTGTGCCAAAGGATCTTAGAGCTTTGTCTCTTTAAAATAGGGTTAAATACCAGGTGTGGAGGCTCATGCCTGTAATCCCAGCACTTTGGGAGGCAGAGGTGAGGGGATTGCTTGAGCCCTAGGTTCAAGACCAATTCTGCCTCCCCAGTGGAACAACAGCAACAAAAGGAAACAATGTTTAAACACATTGAAGTTGTTCATTTAAACACATTGAAGTTGTTGATCACAACTTCACAGCAAGCACTTTCCTACATCATGCCCCTAACCTCAGAAGAATGCCCTCTTCACCCCCTCAAAGGCAGTGTCACAGGGGGACCACATTCTGACTCAAGATGAGGGCTTGTGACTTTTCTGGGCAACAGTTAAGGCTCTCTTCCTCCGTGGTTCACTCTTGCCTCTCTCATGAAGACCATAGTATAGAGGGCCACATCACAGACCAAGAAATGAAAGGCATGGAAGGTTGCTTGATTAGGTATCCTCATGTAGTTTAGTTCACCAAGGTAAAAGACCAAATAGGGAACTGATGCAGAAGCTTCTATAGGAAAATACTATGTTTCTGCTTGTGTGCCCCCTCCCATGTATTCTTGAAAAGCAAGAGTGAAAGTATAAGACACTGGCCAGACCAAGGGCCTGATTCCAAACACAGCTAATAGGAAAATTAGAAATAAGTTATGTGAGATATAGGAAAAAATGAAGTGTTTTTCCCACTTTCACTCACCACACCAAACATCTCCAACACCAGATGTAGGGGGCTATTTACCCACACACCAACCAAGCAATTCTGTAGTGACACCAGCTGAGTGTCCTCTAATACAATTCAATTCTGGCACTACCTACCTGGCTATAGCATCAGGTCTCACAGGTTAAGGGCTCAGTCCCACAGAACTATACCCATTACAGATGCCAATCACAAACCCCAGTTGCGGCTTCTGCTTCTGACCAACTGGATCACAAATCAGGATTCCCACTACCCCTTCCTTTGGTTCAATTAATTTGCTAGAGCAGCTCAGAAAATTCAGTGAAACACTTTATGTTTACTGATTTATTATAAAGGATTACTACAAAGGACAGTCAGATGGAAGAGATGCATGGGACAAGGCATGCGGGAAAGGACACAGAGCTTCCATGCCCTCTCCAGGTGCACTACCCTATAGGAGTTATTCAGAAACTCTCCAACCTTGTCCTTTTTTTTTGGTGATATCATTATGTAGGCATGAATGATTAACCCTTGGCTATGGTAATAAACTCAACCTTCAACCCCTGTCCCCTCCCAAGGTAAGAAGATGAAACTGAAAGTTCCAGCCCTCTAATCATATTTTCATTCCCCTGACAAAGAACCCCCATCCTAAAGCTATCCAGGAGCCCCCCAGTCACCTGTCATCTCATTAGCATACATCTCACTTTGGAGATTCCAACAGTTTTAGGAGTTGTGTGCTACCAAACAGGAGGAAGACCAAATATATCTTATTATAAATCACAATATCAGCTGGGCACAGTGGCTCAGCCTGTAATCCCAGCACTTTGGGAGGCTGAGGTGAGAGGATTGCCTGAACCCGGGGGATTCAAGACCAGCCTGGGCAACTTGGTAAGACCTCATCTCTACAATAAATCACACACAAAAAACTAGCCAGACGTGGTGGCGTGCATCCGTAGTTCCAGCTATTTGGATGACTGAGGCGGAAGGATCAATTGAGCCCAGAAGGCTGAGGCTGCAGTGGCTGTGAGCATGCCATTGCACTCTAGCATGGATGACAAGAGTGAGACTGCAACTCAAAAAAAAAATCACAATATTACACAAGTAATTCTCTATAGCTAAATAAATTATGTCAACACAATAGAATATTAACCATCAAAATAATGACATTTCAACTAATTTTTCATATGAAGATGAAGATGTGTATATAAAGGCACTTAAGGAATATAAAAATAGACTGGGTATGGTGGCTCACACCTGTAATACTAATGCTTCAGGAGGTTTTAATCACACCACTGCACTCCAGCCTGGGCAACAGAATGAGAACCTGTCTCATAAAAAAAAAGAAAAGAAAAAGAAAGAAAAATAGTATAGTATATGTACATCAAATATAATTATGTAAAATACTATCTACACATGGTAATTACAATTATCTCTTGAATTTGGAATGATAAAAAAATTTAATCATTTACTGTTCATTAGATTCCTTTTCCCCTTTTATTTTTTATTTTTATTTTTACAAGTCTTCTAATTGTATATTTATTTTCAAACATTTCATATAAATCCAATCACATACCCAAGTTGCATAACCCTATGGAAGCACTGAGACTTAGACAAATTGTTAGGTTATTCTTAGGAGGACTTGCTTTTACATCCTGGAATGTTTATTAGTTCCATGGCTTGGAATCTCCATGGATTAATCTCGCTCTGACCTTAATCCCTACTTTAAGAGTGAGGGTGAAGTGGGGAGCACAGAATAGTAGTATTGTAAAACTTAAAGGCAATGATTGTGCAAATGTGTTCTGAAAGTTGAAATATACAAGTGTCAGGGGTTATGCTGAGTGCTGAGGGCCCACAGTGAATGATGCAGAGATGGTCTCTGCTCTCGTGGAGTTTACTGCCTGACAGAACAACCAGGCATCAATCATACATGCTGGAATTTAAGTACGACCATAAGCAATGTCCCTTTCTTTTCTTTTCAAGTTCTGAATGAACTGAGAAATGAGACACATGTGTCAGACAGGTGAAAATGAAAACTGGAAAGGCTGGCTCAATTTGTGCCAACAACAGGGATTCCTAGTATGTACCCTGCTACCCCCAAATGCCTCCATTCAGTCAGTTGCAGGCAGAACTGCTCAGGGTGAGTGGTGGAGGAGGAGAATGTGGTCCCAAAGAGAAGAACACTGTCAGGGTCTGAATGGCTTGGGTTAATTTTCTTCCATCAATCTCTCCTCAGAAAAACTATTTAGAGTGAAAGGAGAAGAGTCTTTAGAAGGATTCCTGAGACACTCCAACATTTAATGGTTAAGCAGAGGAGGGAGAAGCCAAAGAAGCAGATTAAGGAGGATCCTAGGTAAGAGGCAAACCAAGAGAAAGTTGAGTTCCAGAAGCCTAAGGAAGGGATGGTTTCCACACAGACTGCTACAGAGACACCTGGCATGGTGGGAAGGACCACAGATGTGTACTAGGTTGATTGAGGACCCTAATGGGAACAACTCCAATGAGGTTATGCAAACAGAAACCAGATTGAAGTGCACTGAGGAATGAGAGAGAGACAAGAAAATGGGGACAGTAAGTGAGCATGATTGTTTGGAACAAGTTTATTTGTGAAGGGGGCAGTAAGACAAACAGTAGCTGTGGGGGATAGGAGTGAGGGTATAGCCTGTGCAGAGGACTCTTTGTCCTGGTGGTGGTGGTAGTTTTTTGTTTTTTTGGTTTTTTTTTTTTGAGTTGGAGTCTCACTCTGTTGCCCAGACTGGAGTGCAGTGGCCGCTTCCGGCCACCGCAGCCTCGACCTGCTGGGCTCTGGCGATCCTTCTGCCTCAGCCTTCCAAGTAGCTGGAACTACAGGCGTGCGCTACCATGCCCGGCTATTCCCCTTTTATTAAAAAAATTTTTTTTGAGTTGGAGTCTCACTCTGTCACTCAGGCTAGAGTGCAGTGGCATGCTCGTGGCCACTGCAGCCTCGACCTGCTGGGCTCAGGTGATCCTTCCGTCTCAGTTTTCTAAGTGCTGGAACTACAGGTATTCATGCACCACCATACTCAGCTAATTTTTTTTTTTTAATTTATTGTAGAGACGAGATCTCCCCAAGTTGCCCAAGCTGGTCTTGAAGTTTGGGCTCAGGCAATCCTCTCACCTCTGCTTCCCAGTGCTGGGATTACAGGCGTGAGTGACCATGCATGGCTCCTTTTCCCCCTTTAAAGTTGCTTAAGACTGATGCTCAGAGAATGTCTAGTGAAAGCACCCAAAATGATTTTCTTCCTTCCTTCCTTCCTGCAATTAATACCTAATAAGCATCATCAAGATACAATGATAAATAAGACCTTTGTAATCATAAGCTTACTTTTTGTGTGTTGGGGGGAAACAGATATCTAATAACCACACAAATAATTGTTACTCTCAGTTGGGATAAATGCTGAATGCCAAGAGGAAAATACAAAACAGGGATATGGACTAGTCTAAAGGTTCAGGGTGATTTACCAAAGTCACATGCAGTCTTCAGATGACCTGAATCATGTCTTTATCTATTGAGGTGTAAATATCTTAAGAAATCCAAACCAGTCATCCTCAGGAATTGACTCTGAATACTGAATAGTGCACTGTCACTTTTCTCCTGAGTTTGTGATCATTATTCTCTTCATGTGATCTGCTTACCACAGGCTGTTGTAATGAGGTCCACAGCCTGACCAAGTTTGCTTTGGCTGCCACTGAAAAAAGGAATAGCTTAAGTTCTATAAGAAATCAATGACCTATTTTACCCCTCTGTCCCTACTTGAAAATTTATTTAATTCGAATTTTTTAGATCAATTACCACCTCATTTACCTTCCCATAAAGAAAAATTTATTCTATACCTGGGGGAAATTTTGAATTAACTCATCAAATTGATTTCCAATGCAAGTATAACCAGGGGTTACTGGTGTCACTGGAAGATAGAGCCTGAACTGAATTAGTGGATCAGAGAGATCATGAACCTTCCCAAGGCTACAATCGTCCTGGCAGCAAGTGGTACTGCCAGTTGGATCTCCAATGTAGAAAATGCCTAACAAGAGGTATGCCTGGATTCTCTGTATCCCTTCTACAAGGGCACTCTGAAGTCAAGAGGAGAAGTCAAGTATATGTATAGCAAAAGTAATGCAGAAAGACAACATAATTTACTGAAGAAGACATTAAATGCCTATTTGTGTTTTTTTTTCCCTTAACTTTCTTTTATGGTTAACATACGTAAACTTTCTACATATCAGATGTTATCTTTTCTCTTATTACTAATATTGTAAATTTTTCTAAGTTTGTCATTTATCTTTTGATTTTGTACATACTGTCTTATTTTATTTTATAAAAAAATAGTTTTAAAAATAGTCACATTTATCAAATATGTTCTTTCATAGTATCTAGGTTTGCTATCATTCTTAGAAAGTCTTTCATTCCCCAATATTATTCAATTGTTCACTCATATTTTTCTAAAATTTTTTAGTTTCATTTTTTTCTTTAGCTTTTCATTATCTGTTGAAATTTATTCTGGTATAGGAGTTGAACTAAAAATATAATTTTTTCCCCAAAAAAGTTTATAGTTGATGAATTCAACACAATTTACTGAATAAGACATTCTTATTTTCTTTTAACTTTTTATTTTTAAATAAATATTGACTCATGGGAAACTGTAAAACTAGTACAAAAAACCCAGAAATTAGTAAAATAGACACTTGAAAAACAATACAGAAAATCAACAAAACCAAAAGTAAGTCCTTTGAAAAGATTGACAAATTTTGACAAAGTTTTAGCTAGATTGCAAGAAAAAACATTAATACTTAAATTATTACACTCGGCCAGGCTTGGTAGCTTAGCCTGTAATCCCAGCAATTTGGGAGGCCGAGGATTGCCTGAGCCCACGGGTGTGAGACCTGCCCAGGCAACTTGGTGAGACCTCGTCTCTACAATAAATAAAAAATTAGCTAGACGTGGTAGTGCGCGCCTTGGAAGGCTACTTGGAAGGCTGAGGCAGAAGGATCACCAGAGTACAGCAGGTTGAGGCTGTGGTGGCTGGGAGCGTGCCACTGCACTCCAGTCTGGGCGACAAAGTGAGACTCTAACTCAAAAAAAAAGCTCGGTGGCTCAGCCTATAATCCCACGCCTTTGGGAGGCCGAGGTGAGTGGATTGCCTGAGCCCGTGGGTTCGAGACCTGCCTGGGAAACTTGGCGAGACCTCTTCTCTACAATAAATCAAAAATTAGCCAGGCATGGTAGCGCGCACCTGTACTT
>NW_007202748.1:42538-51431 GCF_000164805.1 Carlito syrichta | reverse complement strand
CAAAAAAAAAAAAAAAAAAAAAATTAAACTCAGGAATAAAAGAAGGGACATTTGACTTTTGAGAAACAAAAAAGATAATAAGAGAATACTATGAACAACTATATGCTAATCAATTATACAAATTAGATAAAATGAACAAATTCCTAGAAACACAAACTATTAAAGTTGACTCAAGAAGAAATGGAAATTTTAAAAATATCTATAAGTAAAAATATTGAATTAGTAATTTAAAAATTGTCCTATAAGGAAAAGCCCAGGCCTAGATAGCTTCATTGGTAAATTCTACCAATCATTTAAAAGAGAATTTTTTGTTTTTTTTTTTTGAGTTGGAGTCTCACTCTGTCGCCCAGACTGGAGTGCAGTGGCCGCTCCTGGCCACCGCAGCCTCAACCTGCTGGGCTCCAGTGATTCTTCTGCCTCAGCCTTCCAAGTAGCCGGAATTACAGGCATGCGCTACCACGCCAGGCTGATTTTTTGATTTATTGTAGAGATGAGGTCTCGCCTGCCCAGGCAGGTCTCGAACCCACGGGCTCAGGCAATCCACTCACCTCAGCCTCCCAAAGGCAAGGGATTACAGGCTGAGCCACCGAGCCCGGCTTAAAAGAGAATTTTTAAAAAGGTATCAAAAAAGAATACCGATTCTTCACAAACATTTTCAAAAATAAAAGAGGAAGTAACACTTCCCAACTCATTCTATGAGGCCAGTATTACTCTGATACCAAAACTAGACAAAGACATAAAAAAACAACTATAGACCAACATCTCTTATGAATATGGATGCAAAAATCCTCAACAAAATAGTAGCAAATCATATAAGAGATTATACACCACGGTTAAGTAGAAATTGCCCTAGGAATACAAGATTGGCTTAGCATCTGAAAGTGTCCTCCCCAGGGTTCATGTGCTAGAAACCTAACCCTCAATGCAACAGTGTTGACAGGTGGACCTTTAAGAGGTGATGAGAACATGAGGGCTTTGTCCTCATGACTGGATTAATGCTGTTATGGTAGGCATGGACTCCTGATAAAAGAATGAGAACAGCCTCATCCCTACTCTTGCTTGGATTCTTTCTTTCTTCTACTGTATAGCTGCTCATCTTGCACTCTCTATTCCTTCCATCCTTTACCATGGGATAACACAGCAAGAAAGGCCCTCACTAGATGCCAGCACCATGCTCTTGGACTACCCAGTCTCCAGGATTGTAAGCCAAATTTCCACTCATTATAAATTACCTGGTCTGTGATACTGCATTATAGAAGCAAAAAATGAACCACAACAATTAATAAACAATATCAACAGATTAAAAAGCAAAAAAAGGCCGGGCTCAGAGGCTCAGCCTGTAATCCCAGCACTTTGGGAGGCCGAGGCGAGTGGATTGCCTGAGCCCATGGGTTTGGACCAGCCCAGGCAATTTGGTGAGACCTTGTCTCTACAGCAAAATAAAATACGATAAAAATAAAATAAAAATTGGAAGCCTGAGGCGGAAGATTGCCGGAGCCCAGCAGGTCAACTCTGGGGTGGCAATGAGTGTGCTGCTGCACTCCAGCCTGGGCAACAGAGTGACATCAAAAATGATAATGTCAACAGATGCAGATAAAGCATTTTATAAAATCTAGCACCCCTTCCAGAGTGATAGGGGTAATGCAGAGTAATTGCTTAATAGGGACAAAGTTTCTATTTAGGATCATGAAGAAGTTCTGGAAATGGAAAGTGGTGATGGCTGCATAATACTGTGAATGCTCTGTTGTGTGTGTGCACGTGTGTGTGAATGTTCTTAATGCCACATAATGATATACTTTAAAATAGTTAAAATGGTAAACTGAATTGTATGTTATAAATATTTACCACAATAAAAAAATCTACATTCCTTTATGATAAAAATCCCACAATTAACATCACACATAAAGGTGAAAGATTGAATGTTTTTCCTCTAGGATCAGGAACAAGACAAGGATGTCCACTCTCAACACTTATAATCAACACTATCCTGAAGGTGCTAGTCAAGGTAATTAGGCAAGAAAATGAAATAAAAGGTATCTATATTGGAAAAGAAGCAAAACCATATTAGTAGATGACATGATCATATATATTGGAAAATTCTAAGGAATACACCAAAAAAACTATTAGAGCTAATAAACAAGTTCAGCAAGACTGCAAAATATGAGATCAATAGTAGAATAAAAATAAGCATTATCAGCCAGGTGAGGTGGCTCACACCTATAATTCTAGCACTTTGGGAGGATGAGGTGAGAGGATTGACTAAGTTCACGGGTTCAAGACCAGCCTGGGCAACTTGGTGAGACCTCAACTACAATAAATCAAGAAAAATTAACCAGGCATGATGGTGCATGCCTGTAGTTCCAGCTACTTGGAAGGCCGAGGTGGAAGAATTGCCTGAGCCCAGCCGTTCAAGGCTGTGGTAGCCATGAGCATGCCACTGCACTCTAGCCTGGGCAACAGAGTAAGACTCAGACTCGAAAATAAATAAATAAATAGATAGATAAATAAATAAATAAAACCAACAAAAAGAAGCCCCCCCACCCCATCCCACCCCACCCCAAAGCACACAAATGGAAACTAAACATGCTGCTGAAAAACTTTTGGGTCAACACAGAAATCAAGACAGAAATAAGAAGATTCCTGGAAACAAATGAAACAAAGACACATCATATCTAAACCTCCAGGATACCATGAAAACAGTGTATGGAGAGAAGTTTATAACATTATACACACATATTAAGAAAATAGAGGGATCACAAGTGAACAGCCTAACATTACACCTCATGGAGCTGGAAAGGCAAAAACAATTAAATCCTAATTTCACTAGAAAAATTCAGATTACTAAGATAAAGTCACAACTGCAGGAAATAGAAGACAAAAATATCACAGAAAGGATCAATAAGATAAAAAGGATAAATAAGAGTGACAGACCCCTGGCCAGATCGATTAAAAAAAAGAGACAGATGGAAGGCTGAGGCGGGAGAACCTTTGGAGCTCAGTAGGTCAATGCTGGGGTGGCCATGAGCATGCCACTGCACTCCAGCCTGGGTGACAGAGTGAGACTCCAACTCAAAAAAAAAAAAAAAAGAGAGAGAGAGACAGAGAGAGAGAGAGAGAGAGAGAGAGAGAGAAAGTCCAAGTAAACACAATAAGAAATGAAAAAGGGGATGTTATAACTGAACCTGAAGAAATTCAAAAGACTATTAGATATAAACTAGAAAATCTAGAGGAAATGGAGGCTTTCCTGGCATCACAAAACCTCCCAAGCCTGAAGCATGAAGAAATTAAAACCCTAAACAAACAAATAACAATCCAGGAAATCAACTCAGTTATAAGAAACCTCCCTGACGGGCTCGGTGGCTCAGCCTGTAATCCCGCGCCTTTGGGAGGCTGAGGTGAGTGGATTGCCTAAGCCCGCGGGTTCGAGACCCGCCTGGGCAACTTGGCGAGCCCTCATCTCTACAATAAATCAAAAAATCAGCTGGGTGTGGTAGCGCGTGCCTGAAGTTCCAGCTCCTTGAAAGGCTGAGGCGGAAGGATCGCCGGGGGCCAGCAGGTCGAGGCTGCGGTGGCCGGGAGCGGCCACAGCACTCCAGCCTGGGCGACAGAGTGAGACTCCAACTCAAAAAAAAAACAAAAACAAAAAACCTCCCTGCCAAAAAAAGCCCTGAGGCAGAAGGTTTCTTAGCTGAATTCTACAAGATATACAAGGAAGAACTGATATCAATCTTAAAAGTATTGCAGGCAATCAAGAAGGAAGGAATTCTCCCCAGCTCATTCTGTGAAGCTAATATCATCCTGATACCCCAAACTGGCAAAGACTCAACAAGGAAAGATCACTACAGACCAACTTTCCTGATGAATATAGAGACAAAAATTCTCAAGATTCCAGCAAATTGTATCCAACAACACATTTCAAGGATCATCCATCATGACCAGGTGGGCTTCATTCCCAGAATGAGGGACTGGTCCAACATTTGTAATTCTGTAAATGTAGCTCAGCATATTAACAGGTGTAAAACCAAGAAGCACATGATTATCTTATTAGATGCAGAAAAAAGCATTCAATAAAATCCAGTATTCCAGGGCTGGGCTCGGTGGCTCAACCTGTAATTCCCGCACTTTGGGAGGCAGAGGAAAGTGGATTGCCTGAGCCTGCGGGTTCAAGACCAGCCCGGGCAACTTGGCGAGACCTTGTCTCTACAATAAATCAAAAAGTAGCTGGGTGTGGTAGCGCACACCTGTAGTTCTGGCTACTTGGAAGGTTGAGGTGGAAGGACTGCTGGAGCCCAGCAGGTTGACGCTGGGGTGGCCGTGAGTTTGCCACTGCACTTCGGCCTGGGTGACAGAGTGATACTCTAACTCAAAAAACAAACAAACAAAAAAAACCCCCCAGCATTCCTTCTTGATAAAAATCCTCAAACACCTAGGCATCAAAAGAACATTCCTTAAAACGGTAAGAGCCATCTCTAACAAACCTGCAGCCAATATCATGCTTAATTGGCGAAACCGGAAGCATTCCCCATAAGACCTGGAACAAGACAAAGATACCCACTCTCACCTCTCTTGTTCAATAAAGTACTTGAAATCCTAACCAGAGCAATCAGGCAGGAGAAGAAAATCAGAGGTATTCAAATAGAAGAACAAGAAATTAAACTATCCCTCTTTGTGGATGACATGACTCTACACCTAGAAAACCCTATAAAACTTGCCCAGAATCTCCTTGCACTGATAAAATGACTTTGGTAAAGTCTCAGGATATAAAATCAATGCACCAAAGACATTTGCATTTCTATACACCAACAACAAACAGGTGGAGAACCAAATAAAAAACACAATTCCATTAATAATAGCCACAAAAAAATGAAATACCTTGGCATCCATTTAACCAAAGAAGTAAAAGACCTTTACAATGAGAACTACAAAACACTGTTCAAAGAAATTAATCTTGAGTTGGGTTCGGTGGCTCAGCCTGTAATCCCGCGCCTTGGGAGGCTGAGGTGAGTGGATTGCCTTAGCCCGCAGGTTCGAGACCTGCCTGGGCAACTTGGCGAGACCTCATCTCTACAATAAAAAATCAAAAATTAGCCGGGGGTGGTAGCGTGCGCCTGCAGTTCCAGCTACTCAGAAGGCTGAGGCGGAAGGATCGCCGGAACCCAGCAGGTCGAGGCTGCGGTGGCCAGAGCAGCCACTGCACTCCAGTCTGGGCAACAGAGTGACACTCCAACTCAAAAAAAAAAAAATAAATAAAAATAAAAGAAATTAAGCTTGATACAAACAAATGGAAAAACATCCCAAATAAAATTATTTTTCCACAAGTCATGATACCCTGATTCTTACCATGTAAGGATCCACAGAAAGATAAAGAGTTCTAACTAGTACTTGTCCTTCACTGACATTATCTGGTAGATTGACTTCTTCCATTCGGAAATTCTCTGCTACTGGATTACCATTTTTTCCTGAAAGATTAGACAACAATATAAGTCAAAAAGTTATTTTCCTATATAATTATTATTCTTTAAAAGGTCACTCTAGGATTCAGAGCACTTCCTTTTAAACAGGCATAAATAAATCTATATTGTTCTGTAATTTCTCTGTAACTGTAGAAATTACTCAACATAAATTTCTTCAAATGGCTTTGATTGTGCTTGATTTTCTCTAAGAAATTGTTTGGGATATTGCTGTAAACTTCAAATTTCCCTCCTTAAAACAATGACAGGTAAATAAACTCATCTTTTTTTAAACTATAGGAGGATTTCCAAAAGTGGAAAATCACAGCTAGCTTTTTTTTTAACGATGAAAGATAAAATTTGCATGGCGGCAGAAACAGCACATCAGTCAGAGTAAAAAGTTAAGTAAACTCTCCTTCCTTGTTTTAAGAAGCAAGCAGACACTTAAATTAATGTAAGAAAAAGAAAAAAAAAGTAAAGTCCAACAAAGTAGAAAATTAGAAAATTAGAGATATGAGAAAAATTTGTAAACACAAAATGTCATCACTAAAAGTGTACTTATCTTTAGTTTTTTTTTCAATTTTTTAATTATTATCTTCAGTTGCATTCAAATAGAATCATTAGATTTCAAAGTTGGGAATAAAATATAAAGATCTCAATCTAACTGCTCACTTTACTAAAACTGAGGTCAAAAAGAGGTCTGTGACTTTAGTCACAGAGTAGGGTGCCAGCAAATCCAAGGCAACAGTGGGCCCACACCTCTCAGGTTACTTCCATATCTGTTTCTATGATGCATGTTACATGTCAACATTGAAATAAGTCAGTATGTTTCACATAAAAAAGAAAAGCAAATTTTAAGAAATAATACATACAATAAAAAAGCCACTCATATCTGTAATAAAATCTTTCAAATCTTGATTCCAAAATATCTTATTTCATCAAAAAATATCTTTTATAAGTTATCACTTGAAAAATTGAATATTACATTGTTTAAAGAGTTTCTTCCAAACTCTTGACTAGTATTAATATCTACTACCTTAATTTACCAAGACATCACATTAGTTTTTATTCCTCCATTTGCTTTAACAATTGTCAAAGACCACAGGTGTTCATTTATCACAGACAAATACATACCAGGTCGGGAATTCAAAACCACTCTTTGTACAATCATCACTCCTGTTTGTGCAGTGGTCTCATAAGATTTCGGTATAAAATAACTCCTAATAGAAAAAAATTCAATAAAAAGAAAGATTTGAAGTATTTATTGATTTAAAAATAAAAAAGAAACCCATGTATGTTTCTGAATGAAGAGGCGGAAATCACATTTAGGATCCAAAAATGATCAGAGTTTGCCTCCTAAAGCAAACATAGGAAGAAACACTAAATCTAGCTAGAATTCTTAGCTGATAGGAATGAATTCATTGAAGATTAAGTGAAGTGAAATGTTTTTGGCCTTAAATAATTCAGGAACATTCATCTTCACTCCATCATGATTAAGCCTCCTACTACAGCTTGATTAATTTCACAACTGTCAAATTTTTCGCTTTCCTAATACTGATTGCGGGTGAAAATTTAAAAAAAATCAGAAGCTGGTTGCTGAAAACTTGTTGTTAAGCACAAGTGAAATGGTCTTTTCTAAATTGTCACCTTTTTCACAATACAGCTGAAATTTGCACAGATATCCAATACTTGCCTCAGACACGACTCTGACTAGCATTCTGTACTTTGTATTTTTATTTGGATTATAAACCCCAAAAGACAGTCTTCCACAATGAGATAAATTCACATCAGCAGCAACCAGGAACAGAATGTGGAATGACGTAAATTCAGGTCCGTGATTGCAAATGAGTTAAAAGGAAAAAAAAAAAACTGTAATCAGTTGACTGTTTACAGTCAGTTACAGATCCTTGTTCTACTCTTTCCTCCCTTCTCACTACTTGACTAGTCTTTAAAATAAAGAAAAAGAAAAAGAAAATGATATATTCCTCCACAGCTAGCCAGCTGATCTAGAGGAAAAATTAAGACATCAACTACTTAACTGAAATGTAACCAAGTTTTTAAAGGTTCTTTTATTCATTTATCAAAATGGAAATTTCTTTGTCTACGATTAGTGGTGAATTTTTTAAAAATGGAAATTCCTTAATAGCTTTGCTGACTATTATATAAGCAATATATCAAAGGCATTTAAAAATCCTCACCTTACTGAAAATTCTGTAACACAGAAAGGCCCGAGTAAATAAAAGATCAGTTTAATCTGGATTTACAATGGAATGAAAGAAGGAAAATGAAGTTCCAGTACTGGCACTGGCTTGTTCAAAAATCACTTTACATATTTTATCCACCAGTTAAAAATGAGAAAATCAAGCCCTTAGGATTGCTATGTTCTAAGCACGGTTGTGAGTGCTTTATACAGTCATACATTGCTTAACTACGGGGATACATTCTGAGAAATGCAACGTTAGATGATTTTGTCATTGTGTGAACATCATAGAGTGTACTTACACAAACCTAGATGGCACACCCTACTTCTACTTCTTCTTCTTTCCTCCTCCTCCTCCTCCTTCTTTTTTCTTCCTCCTCCTCCTTCTTCTCTCCTCCTCTTCCTCCTCCTCTTAGATATAGGGTCTTGCTCTGTCACCCAGGTTGGAGTGCAGTGATGTAGTCACAGCTCATTGCAGCCTTTAAGTCCTAGGCTCAAGCAATCCTCCCACTCAGCCTCCCAATTAGCTGGGACCACAAGCATGCACTACCACACCAGGCTAATTTTTTTAGTTTTCATAGAGATGGCATCCCGTTATGTTTTCCAGACTGGTCTTGAACTCCTGGCTTTAAGTGAACAAGGTAGTCTCCCACAGTACTGGGATTACAAGCATGAGCCCCCATGACCAGCCTCTAATTACTTTCAATGATACGCTTTATTTCTTTAAAATATGTATACTGCAGATTTGTCCAAATATTGCTTATCAATATGAAAAGTGACCACATGCAGAAGATTGAAACAGGACCCCTATCTATCCCCATACACAAAAATTAACTCTAAATGGATCAGAGACCTAAATGTAAAACCTCAAACCATAAGAAAATGAAGGACATTCCCTCATGGAAATTGGAACTGGCATCCAATTCCTGAACAAAACCCGAAAGCCACAGGCCATAAGAGAGAAGATAGACAAGTGGGACCTCATTAAATTGACAAGCTTCTGCAAAGTCAAAGAAATCATCAAGAGAGCAGGGAGACAGCCTACAGACTGGGAAAAAGTATTTGTCAACTCCAGGTCTGACAAAGGCTTAACATCTTGGATCTACAAGGAACTCAAACGTGCTGAAAAGAAAAAAACAAACAATCCCATTATAAAATGGGCAAAAGATATGAACAGACACTTCTCAAAGGAAGACATCTGAGCAGCCAACAGACACATGAAAAAATGTTCAACCTCACTAAG
>NW_007202748.1:35577-42054 GCF_000164805.1 Carlito syrichta | reverse complement strand
GAATTTTGCAGCAACCTGGATGGAACTAGAGTCGATAATACTGAGTGATCTCTCACAGAAGCAAAGATCTGAGTATCACATGTTCTCACTCACATAGTGGACCTTGAACATGCAATGTAATACTATAAGAAAAATTAAGTGGTGGGAAACTATGGGAGGGGGAAGGGAGATGGGATTAATGGTAGTAAATATCTGTCTGGGGACAGGGAGACACCTCTTATCAACAAGGGTGCCTGAATGAAGCATATTCATATACCTAACCCTTAACTGTACCCCACAATATCATAATAAAAAATATTGATTAAAAAAAAGAAAATCCCTTAAACTGGATGATGTGACAACTGACAAACATTGTGTGGAATGATCTCAAGGTACGTCTACACTATATGCATGGGATTATGAAGCTCTGTTTCATGGATAGATGGAATGCAGGTGTTAATCATTCAAGGGCCTTTTTACTTGGAATTTTACCCTACTGCCAATTGCCAGATGCCCCCAGGGCTTGCTGGGGTGGGGGGTGGGGGGGCTGTGCCCTGTCTTACACACCTGTAATACATATGGATGAATTTTTCTTAAATAAATGAAGTGATAGTGAAAAAAAAAAAAAAAAAAAAAAAGAAAAGAAAAGTACACTATTAAGAGTCTCCATCTCTGTATTAGAGACTTTTCAAGGGTCAAATACCATAACTAAGTAATGTAGGGTAATTGCACAATATCCTCAATAGCCCAACAAAAAACACATAAGAAATATGGAGAACTTGATTTAGTCACAAAATTAACATCTAAAATAAGAAATCAAATTCATAGTGTTAAAGCAAGGTAGGGTTATTAACTAGGGATAAAAAACTCAGCAGATCACATTTGCCCGGGATAATAAATGCTAATTGGTGCTAAGTAATATTCCAAAATAATAACAGATGGGTGAATTTCCTCTGATGTCAATCATAAGGAGTGTGTTTCTGGAGTGTCCACTTTGTAGTTGAATAAAAGGGAAAGGTCACTGAACTAGGAAGACAGAGTACATGTCCTGGTTCTAACCAGGTGGGATCTTGGAAAAGTCCCTTCTCTTAGCCTGTTTCCAGAGTATTCCAAAGTGCCAGTGAGGCAGGAGATAGGATGGAGACTGGAAGGCAAGCCTCAACAGATAAGAAGCCATGGGAAAAGGACAGAAGCCACGTGTAATGTTAGTCAACCTTCCAAGACAGAACATAAGCAAAAAAGAAGCCATTAACAAATGTTAAATCAACCTCCCAGGAAAACATAAGTGACATCCCTTCCTGGAACAAGATAAGGCCATAAAACTTACACCCCAGGTGTGGCACATGCATATCAGGGACTTCATGGAATATCTATAACCTATCCACGCAAAAGAGCTAGTTATGGCTAATGCATATGGCCTACATCTAATATACACAATTAAAATTATGGGATGGCAGGCAGAGATATGCACCATAACCTAAAATGTTACCTCTCCCCAGAAACATTTATCAAAATGTTTTGTTTTAGCCGGGCTTGGTGGCTCAGCCTATAATCCCAGTGCTTTGGGAGGCTGAGGTGAGTGGATTGCCTGAGCCCGCGGGTTCAAGACCCGCCTGGGCAACTTGGCGAGACCTCATCTCTACAATAAATCAAAAATTAGCTGGGTGTGGTAGCGCGTGCCTGTAGTTCTAGCTACTTGGAAGGCTGAGGCGGAAGGATCACCGGAGCCCAGCAAGTCGAGGCTGCAGTGGCCAGGAGCGGCCACTGCACTCCACTGCACTCCAGTCTGAGTGACAGAGTGAGACTCCAACTCAAAAAAAAAATGTTTTGTTTTTGCAAACTTTGCAAAATTGAAGGCTGTATAAGGTCCTGGCTATGTTTAACTTGCTGTTCTTGAGCTACTCCAGCTCTGGCTCACTCCATCTTCTCTTTGGAATGTACTCCCTTTGTCCTTTTGCCAAATAAATACTCTTTGCTTTCACTTTTTCTGTGTGTCTCCTTCAATTCTTTGTTCAAGGCCCCAAGAATGGGTCACCACCAACAGGTCTTCAATCATCCTGCAACACCAGGAACTGAGCTAAAGACTTTATATTCATTATCTTGTTTAACCTCTACCCCCCAACAACCCCATGAATTTGGTAATATCTTCGTCCCCATTTTATAGATGAGGAAGAGGACAGAGAGAGACTGAATAATTTGTCCAAGTGAGGCAGGGAGCCCTTTCCCCAACCCTAATAAGATGAAGGCCTTCCCAGGATACAGTAGGGGCCCTCTTAGTACAGCAAGATAAAAGCTTTCCCAGAATAATAAAACAGTCCTTCTAGAAACATAAGATAAGAACTTTCTTGGAAGATTTACGTTAGAAAGGAATGTAGCCCCCAATCTGTAGTGCCCATGTGTAACTCCGCTGCAACCTTGAGCTGTGAAACACCTATTTAAGATGTATGTTACTAATATGTAAGCCTGGGGGGGGGGAGGGAAGGGGAGGTAAAAATGTATAAAAGGCAATGCCTCCCCTGCATTCAGTGCTCAGTCTCTGGATGTGAATCTGTGAGCTGGTGCCGGCAGGAATAAAACTGCTTTCTGTGTCCGACTCTCTATATAAAATTCTGCCAACAATGTCGCACAACTTCATTGTTTCTTTATTTTTTTATTTTTTTGAGGTGGAGTCTCACTCTGTCGCCCAGGCTGGAGTGCAGTGGCACACTCAAGGCCACTCCAACATCAACCTGCTGGGTTCCTGTGATCCTTCTGCCTCAGCCTTCCAAGCAGCTGGAACTAAAGGCGCGTGCTACCACACACGGCTAATTTTTTAAAAAACTTATTGTAGAGACGAGGTCTTACCAAGTTGCCGGGGCTGGAACCCGCGGGCTCAGGCAATCCTCTTGCCTCGGCCTCCCAAAGTGCTGGGATGACAGGCTGAGCCACCGAGCCCGCCAGCACAACTCTTAATAAGACCAGAACCCAGACTCAATCACAGCGCACAGCATTTCCACGGCACAGGCTCCCTAACACCCTTTAATGAAGTACTCCTCTGTCCTTGTCTTGTTCAGTTACTCTGCCACAAAGACTGCTGACCAGGCCTTGTTACAGAGCGTGCCTTCCTGACTCTCCCTGCTGGTTCCTTTCCCTCCTTGGGTCTTCTGGTCTCCTCCTCTGTCCCTGCGTCTGACCCGCGAGGCTCCCCGCGTGGTTCTCCCCTTTACAGCGACCTTACCTCACTCCACGACTCCCAC
The DNA here is from genome assembly GCF_000164805.1 of Carlito syrichta. Classification (NCBI taxonomy): domain Eukaryota; kingdom Metazoa; phylum Chordata; class Mammalia; order Primates; family Tarsiidae; genus Carlito; species Carlito syrichta. The sequence continues at coordinate 38,839 of NW_007202748.1, read as the reverse complement.
TTATACGGGAGTTACTAATAATCCGCGTTTCCTGCCAGAATGTCACACGGACTGCGCGATCGTCAGTCTGACGCGCCCGCAGAAAGGTAATACGGGTCTCCGGGGTAAAGGCTGCGGAAGCAAAGGGGCAGTTGTGGTTAGACATACACAGACGTGCTGCTTCTAAGCCCGCTCTCTTCCTTGCATGACTGTTTCTGCAGTCCCTTCAGTAGAAAACAATCGAGTAACTTCGTGTCCTGACCCGAGGGAGCGTCGCTGCCCAAGGCTGACAAACACATTTTCCCTTCAACATTGGGCCTGAGGCCGCAGAGATCGCCCCCCACCCCGTGACGTCCTGAAATTCGATGGCCGAAGGTCGGGTCGGCGCTGAGAGGACAGGACTCAAGTCCGCTTAGTGCAGTGACTGGCGTCCACCCCAGGCGGGCGCGCAGCACCTCACAATTCTTAAAAAGCAATCAATAAAACAAATATTTTTTAAAAACCACAAACCCTGCTTTTGCCTCTCGCGCTTCCCTATCCTGATATCCCAGGCAATAATGCTACTGTCGCCGGAGCCCTGGGAGGACGCCTGGAAGTCAGAGCGTCCTTCCCGCCCTTGGAGCCGAACCCAACTCGGAGTCCCACCCTCGCTAGGCCCCCACGCCACTCACAGTGGTGCAACTTGGGAGGGCGAGAGGAGAGCTCTCGCGAGATCTGCCGTGAAGCGTGGCCAGCCACCACCCCACTGCAGCGCACTACGCAGGCGCAGGACCGGCTGGGCTACCTGCACTTCCGTGCGGTGGGGATTGGAGCCGTGGGATGCTTCCGTGGTCGGGAGGGTGCAGAGCCGCTGAGGGCGGTCACCTGTCTCGGCAAAGTGGGCTGGTAACTGAGATTGGTCGCTATGGCTGCCCCTGCTACTGTGGCAAATCTCTGAGCCCTGACCTACCTGTTCCAGTCCAGTAGTGCTTGAGGCATTCTCCCGAGCCTCGGAAAGTTATAGTGAGGGGGACTGTCAAGATACTCCTTGTTTTGTAGATGGGGAAACTGAGGCTTGGGAAGCTGATAGGATTTAGAGCAGTGCTGGATGAAAGTGTCTCCAGCCTGCTGGCCCAGGACCCTTCCACCTCCTTACCCAGGTCCTAATCTCTTATTTCACGAAAAATGTCAAATTCTCTGAAGATGAGCTACCCATCCTGGGCTGATTTCCCAATTTCGTTATTAATCACCTCCTTGAGTGCTGGACTTGGTTGAGCCAGGTGTATTCCCAGGACAGCTTTGCATCCCAGGGACTTCGAACCCTAAGGGGCCCTTCTGAGTTGGGCAGGTGTGAGAATTGCTCTTTTCTTTTTTTCTTTCTCTTTCTCTCTAAATTAGGTGCATGTTATATTTTGTTTTGTTTTATTGTAAAGATGGAGTGTACAAGTCAGTATTAGGTACGTAAGTAGTTTATGTGCAGGTAAAGTTTGGACCCCCAACTGGCCCTCACTTCCTCTGGTTTAGGGTCACGTACCTTTAGTGATGTTGTGTGCCCCCCATCTTCCCCTGACTGTGTCTTGCTACATTCAGTTTCTAGTAAGTGAATCCAAAAATGGTTGTTGGTGAAATTTACTGATCTTAAAAGTTATCTTTTCCTTGTGAAACAAGATAACTGTCCTGGTTACCCCCATATGATCCTACTCCATTTTCCTTTTCTAAATGGGAATTTTTATTATGGTTATTCAATTCTTCTTCTCTACCATTGTTGATCTAGTATGTTGAAAAATAGGAAGGTGGAATTAAGTTACTCATTTGGCCCATGAGTCGCAGAGTGATTTGTCTAAATATTTATAAATGTTCAGAGGCAGAGTGGCTGTCACTCAGGTAAGCAGACTAAGAGACCAGTAACTTCATGTTGTTCAGATAGATAACATATATCTGGTAGTCACCAGATTTGACTTTACCTGCCCTTTAGGAAAGGAATACATTTGTGATATTTTGTAGGAGAGTGAGATTAGATTGGTTGTATATACTTTCTATTTATTTTTTAAATAGTTTTTTTTATCTGCTATATATTAAAAAATTAGCCAGGTGTGGTGGCACACACCTGTGGTTCCAGCTACCTGGAAGGCTGAGGTGAAAGGATCGATCACCTGAGCACAGCAGGTTGAGGCTGTAGAAGCCATGAGTGTGCCACTGCACTCCAGTCTGGGAGGCAGAGTGAGACTCTGACTAAAAACAAATTATTATTTTTTTATAGATAAGTTCTCACTATGTTACCCAAACTGGTCTCAAACTCTGTATACACTTTTAAAAATTATATATATGAGAAGAAGAATATGTTGTCTGTGCAAGTGAGGAGTAAGGTAAGGATAACCATGTAAGAGTTCTCTTATATAGTTAGCATCATTTTTGACTTAAGAAAATTTCCCCATCCAGAAATCATGAAGAGATTTTATTATAATTTTTTCTAAAACATCTACTTTTTTACACATGTCTTTAATCTATTTCAAATTGTTTTTGGTGCTGTTATGATGAAAGATAAGTGTTATAGGTTGAATTGTGTCACATCAAAGTTAAAACATTGAAGACCTTACCCTAACCTCAGAATGTGATGGTATTTGGAGATGGCCTTTAAAGAGGTGATAGCCTTTAAAGAAGTGGTTACATTAAAATGAAGCCTTTAGAATGGGCCCTATCCAATCTGACTGGTGTCCTTATAAGAAGAAGAAATTTGGATGCAGCCAGGCTTGGTGGCTCAGCCTGTAATCCCGCACCTTTGGGAGGCTGATGTGAGTGGATTGCCTGAACCCACGGGTTCGAGACCCACCTAGGCAGGCGAGACCTCATCTCTACAATAAATCAAAAAATTAGCCGGGTGTGGTAGTGCGTGCCTGTAATTCTGGCTACTCGGAAGGCTGAGGCAGAAGGATCGCCGGAGCCCAGCAGGTCGAGGCTGCGGTGGCCAGAAGCGGCCACTGCACTCCAGTCTGGGCTACAGAGTGAGACTCCAACTCAAAAAAAAAAAAAAAGAAAGAAATTTGGATGCATAGAGAAACACCAGCAATGCATATATACAGAGAAAAGGCCATGAAAGAACACAGCAAGAAGGCATCCATCTGCAAGCCAAGGAGAGAGGCTTCAGAAGAAACCAAAGCTGCTGACACATTGGCTTTGGGCTACTATCCTTCAGAGCTATGGGTAAATAAATTTCTGTTGTTTAAACTACCCAGTCTGTGGTATTTTTTTGTGGCAGCCCTAGAAAGTTAGTAGAATAATGATTCAATTTTTTTTTTTTTTTTTT
>NW_007202748.1:16737-35352 GCF_000164805.1 Carlito syrichta | reverse complement strand
GGCTAATTTTTTGATTTATTGTAGAGATGAGGTCTTGCCAAGTTGCCCAGGCGGGTCTCGAACCCGTGGGCTCAGGCAATCCACTCACCTCAGCCTCCCAAAGCACGCTATTATAGGCTGAGCCACCAAGCCTGGCTAATTTTTTTTTTTGTCTTAGAGTCTCTTATTCTGTTGCCCAGGCTGGAGTGCAGTGGCACGCTCACAGCCACTGCAGCCTCGACCTGCTGGGCTCAGGTGATCCTTCTGCCTCAACTTTCCAGCTAGCTGGAACTACTTACTGGCATCCACCACCATGCCCGGCTAATTTTTTTTTTAACTGTAGAGATGAGGTCTTGCTAAGTTGCCCAGGCTGGTCTCAAACTCACAGGCTCAGACAATCCTCTTATCTCAGCCTCCCAAAGTGCTGGGATTATAGGCATGAGCCACTGTGCCCAGCCTATTATTATTTATTTTTTATTCCTGTGGATAACCAATTGTCTTAGCACTATTGAGTGAATAATAGTTCATCTTTCTCCACTGGCCAGCAATGCAAATTTTGTCAGTATTGAGGCCCCTGCCCTGCTGCATATCTAGGTGCCATGATTTGGAGTGCCTTCTTCTGAGGCCTGGGATCACTGGAGCCAGCAGTGCTGACAAAGCAGGTTGCCCTGGACCCAAATCAGGACCTGTGGAGTCAACACACTGAAAGAGATGACTTTCTAGGAATATAAGATTAGGCCAACATTAAATAAATGGAATTAGGGAACTATAGAGGCATGAAGGTCTACATTGTTCCAATACCAGCATTGCTATCTTTTTCTCATGGTAAAAGATATGAAATTAGCCAGGAATGGCACATGGAAAATAAAATATACAAAGAGAGTTTTCTATACATGAATAGGAAAATGTGGCATTGGGACACCACAAAGAATCTTCATATGCATTAACTAGACAAGAAATGAATACACATGTATCTTTCTTCTACTTATTATTCTAAATCCTCATTAATAAATTACATTGACAAATCAAATGTACCTATAAATTTTATAATACATTTTAAAATCAAGTTGTTTATATAGCCAGGTACCCCAGAACTAATATTCACCTGGAGTCCCAAATATCCTAGATGTGGCCTTGATTTTTGTCATACTGCAAATTTCTACATACTTAGGTATTGGTCTAATTCTGGGTTCCCTCTTCTGTTTCATTGCTTTCTTGGCTTAATGTTTGTTAGTTTTAGCCTACTTCTGTGTTACACTGTTTTAATTACTATAGAGTTATGAGAAGTCATGTTATCTTGTAAGGCAAGTCCTTAACATTATTTTTCTTGTTGAAATGTCTTGGCAACTTTGGGGCCTTTCATATGAATGTAAGAATCAATCTGTAAAGTTCCTTTTAAAATCTTGCTGGGATTCTCATTAGATTTTCATTGAATCTGTTGATCAATTTATAGAGAAATGACTTTTTATTTTTTTAGAGACAGGGTCTCACACTATTACCCAGGTTGGAGTGCAGTGACACAAATCATAACTCACTTCAGCCTCTAACTCCTGGGCTCAAACAATCATCCAACCTCAGCCTCCCAAAGTGCTGGAATTACAGTCTTGAGCTACCACACCCATCCAGTATTTCTTTCTTTTAAAAAAAATATCTTTTGGTTACTGTAGCCTTGTAGTGAAGTTTGAAGTCTGGAAGCACGATGCTTCCAACTTTGTTCTTTTTACTGAGGATTGCTTGGTCTATTCAGGTTCTTTTTTGCTTTCATACAAATTACATGGTACTGATACAGGAGTAGACACATAGACCAATGGAACAGGACAGAGAATCCAGAAATAAACCACAGACCTTCCACCAACTCAGACAAACCTGACAAAAAACACTAGGGAAAGGAAACCATATTTAGCAAATATTATTGGGAAAACTGGCTAATCACATGCAGAAGAATGAAACTGAACCCCTACCTGTCACCATTTACAAACATTAACTCAGAATGGATCAAGGAATTAAATGCTGAACCTCAAACTATAGGAATTGTGGAAGAAAACTTAGGGAACACCTTCCTGGACATCAGAGTAGGTAGTGAATTCATGGCCAAGTCCTCAAAAGCAAACGCATCAAAAGCTAAGACTGACAGTTGGGACCTTATCAAACTAAATAGTTTTTGCATGGCAAAAGAAACCATCAAGAGAGTAAAGAGACAACCCATGGAATGGGAAAAAAATATTTGCAAACTATGTATCCAGGAAAAACCTAACATTCAAAATCCACAAGGAACTCAAATCAACAGGAAAAAAAAAAACCCATTAAAAAGTAGGCAAAGAACATGAACAGACACTTCCCAAAGGAAGACATTTAAGCAGCCAACAAACATATGAAAAGTACTCAGCCTCACTAATCATCAGAGAAATGCAAATCAAAACTACAATGAGATATCACCTAACCCCAGTAGGGATGACTATCATTGAAATGTCAAAAACAATAGGTGTTGATGGGGCTGCCTAGAAGAGAGACTGCTTTTACATTGTTGGTAGGTGTGTAGGCTAGTTCAACGTTTGTGGAAAACAGTGTGGCATTTTCTCAAATAACTAAAAATTGAGTTACCTTATTATTCAGCAACCCCAATTCTGGGCATATACCCAGGGGAACATAAATCACTCTACCAAAAAGACACCTGACATGTATGTTTATTGCAGCACTATTCACTATAGCAAAAACATGGAACCAGCCCAGATACTCATCAAAAGTAGATAAAGAAAATGTGGTACCTATACACAATGGAATACTGTGGAGCCACAAAGAACAAAATCATTTCCTTTGTAAAAATATGGATGCAGCTGGAGACCATCATTCTAAGTGAACTATCACAGAAATAACTGAATACTTCCTGTACTCAATCATAAGCACTCCCTGATCACAGGTCACATGAGCACAAAGGTGAAAAAAAAAACAGATGCTGGACACTCTTAAAGGAGGGAGGGAGGGAGGAAGAATAAGTGGCATACAACCACTCACTATCCTGGGTACCAGGTCCACTACCAGGGGAGAGAAGTTTTGCTAGAAGCCCAAACTCACCTGCACACAATTTACTTATGTAGTAAACTCTCATGTACCTACAACTCTAAAATTGAATTAAATTTAAAAATAAAAAATATTTCATTTCTGTTTCTGTCCTCCTTGTTGACGGGGATCTCCAGAACATTCTTAAAATAAATGCAGTAGTGCACATTCTTATCTTTCTCTAATTTTAAACGAATTGCTTCTGTTGAATGACAACTTAGAATGACTTTTACTATTCCATTTTTCCTATTTATTTTCTTAAACTGCATCTTAGCTAAAAGCCTTTGAAATTATCAGGCCTAAGGCTTATGTTTCACATGAGAATATAGGTTTGGCTAAAGAGAATACGTAAGGGACATAGATGAGCATATAATTTCATCAGGATTATTTTGATTCTGAGTACCTAGCATAAGTTTAACAAAGGTACAGAAGAATTTCTTCAGAGGGTACTGGAATATTTCAGAAAGAAAGAACTGAGAAGTCAAACTCCAAGCAGGAATCCGAGTTGTTTAAGCTATATAGACTTTCTCTCTGGATTCGGCCCCTGGGACTCTTAGATCTGGGGTTAAAATCTCACATTTTTAGAAGAAAGATTGGTCCAGGTTGGATGAGGCCCACTGTGACCCTCCAGAGGAAAGCTGACATAATGTGGCTGCAGAGGTTTATCACTCTACAAGGGAGCTAGGTTCTAGAAAAAAGATGATTACAAACCAAGACCCCCAGAGTGTCTACTCTTGTTGAAAAACCCAGTCTGGACTCAGTTGTAGAAGTCTTGAAGAGTTAGTTTGGAATATTTTACTTTCTCTTACAGATTCTGAGGAGCCAAGTAACTGGGAAGGTGATGAAGTCCAAGTAACAATGTTGCTTTTTAGTTTCTCATGATCTGACCTTAAAATTTTTCCTGTATAAATTAAGAATTCTTTCTGCTAAGTTAAACTATCACAGTAAAATATTGTTCAATTTCTACATAAAAATTTAAAACATTTACATGGAAAAACATCATAAGTAAATTCAAAAGAAAATGACAAACTGGGAGAAAATACTTGCAATACACATCATAGATGGCTAATATCCCGATTCATAGAGAACTTTTAACAATTGAATGGAGGAATAAAAAAATAATCCCGCAGAAAAATGAACAAAAGGCATGAACAGTTCAAGAAAAGGCATATAAAAATGGCCCTTAGCTTGGTGACTCACAACTGTAATCCTAGCATTTTGGGAGGCTGAGATGAGAGGATTGCTTAATCCCAGGAGCTCGAGACAAGCCTAAGCAACATAGACCTCATCTACACACACATACACACACACACACACACACACACACACACACACACACACACACACACACAACAACAACAACAACAACAACAACAACAAACTAGCCATGTGTATTGGCATATATTGTAGTCCCAACTACTTGGGAGGCTGAGGTGGAAGGATCACAGGATCCTTGACCTCAGCCCATAGGTCAAGGCTGCTGTGAGCTGTGATTGTGATACTGTACTACAGAGTGAGACCCCAACTAAACTAAACACACACACACACACACACACACACACACACACACACACACCCAGGGATGAAAATTGGAACAACCTTTACTAGGGGAATTTGGCAACTAATAAGTTATACACGTACTTATCCTTCAACTCAGTAATTTCACGTTTAAAAATTCACCCTGAAGACAGATAGGTAGATAGATATAGATGAATATGTTCAAGTTTATTCACTGCAGCATGATTTTTTCATAATACAATATTAGAATCTGCATTAATTCCAAGTTAGGAGACTGGTTGAATAAGCTGTAATATCCCACCTAGTGGAATACTGTGTGCCTATAAAAAAGAACGAGAAGATCATCCTGAACTAATTGAATAATTTCCAGGAAATGTTTTATTAAGTGAAAAATTGCAATGATCATATATATTATGCTACATTTATGTGAGAAAGTTAGAAAGAAAACACAGATACTGACTTTATTTTAAAGAGATAAATCAAAAACAAGATAGTTATCCATAAAGGATGTAGCAGAATGAAGTGGTAGTAATATAGGGAGATACTTCTCTGAATACACTGAGTATGAAAATACCTTTTTGTGTAATTTTGACTTCTGAAAGTATTTTAATGTTGTCAATACAGAAAAATAAAAACAATAAGAATGGGAAATAAAAAACTCTAAAACCAAAAGCAAACTAAAATAAGTGAATGTAATTGTACTTCAATAAGGTACCAATACCATATTGAAGGGGAAAGGAAGGATAGAAGAACTCATCCAAGTAACTTACAAACATGAGTATTTGACTATATAACCTCAATCTTAGGCAGGGTGCAACAGAGGGAAAAAATTACAAACAAATCAAAAACACTTTTTAGTGGGTCTATTTATTGTAGGAGTATGGGCAAAGACATTTCATAACAACATGACATATATTAAAGGATTGTGCAAATGAACAAATGTGTTAATGTTGGCAGGATCCAGAGTTCCCACTGTGAACAGACACAAATATCCTTTGGGAGATAGCAATTCTGTCAGAACAGATTGGAATTGAAGGAATTAGTGTGAACTCAAGATTTTTTTTTTCTTTTGAGTTGTAGTCTCACTCTGTCTCCCAGGCTGGAGTGCAGTGGCACACTCATGGCCACCCCAGCATCGACCTGCTGGGCTCTGGTGACCCGTCTGCCTCAGCCTTCCAAGTAGCTGAAACTACAGGCACACGCTAGCACACCCTGCTAATTTTTATTTATTTACTGTAGAGACGAGGTCTTGCCAAGTTGCCTGGGCTAGTCTTGAACCTGTGGGCTCAGGCAATCCACTTGCCTCGGCCTCCCAAAGTGCTGGGATTACAGGCTGAGCCACCGAGCCTGGCCCAAGATTGCTAAGGTACATATGTATATATGTATGCATGTGTATGTGTGTATGTATATTTTTATGTATGTAAGTATATGTTGCTTAAATCTGTCAACTGAAATGGCCAGGAAGCAAAGATAACCCAGTAGCAATAAATATCAATAAATACATACAATACCCAAATCCTCAACGTGGTGGTTTTAACATATGTACACAAATTCTTTGATACTCCTTTCTTTAGTGGACCCTAATTATCCTTCCCTTGAGATTCACTTTTTTTTTCTGAGTTGGAATCTTGCTCTGTCACCCATGCTGGAGGGGTGTGGCATGATCAAGGCTAATTCAGCCTCAACTTGCTGGGCTCAGGCAATCCTTCTGCCTCAGCCCTCCTAGTAGATAGGACTACAGGCACGCACCACTATGACTGGTTAATTATTAATTTATTTGCTGTAGAGATGAAGTCTTGCCATGATGCCCAGGCTGATCTTGAATTCCTGAGCTCAAACAGTCTTCCTGCCTTGGTTTCCCAAAGTGCTGGGATTACAGGCATGAACACAGTGCCCAGTTGAGTTTCACTTCTAATGAGTAAAATGTGGTGGGAATGACAAAGAGTAGCTTCTGACATCTGGTCACAGAAGGTGCCTTCAAAAAATGACTGATTTCAAAGTTGGGGTAGGGTAGGTACCAAGATGAGGTTTTTTTTGCTAGAAATTAAGGAAATGCTCCAAAAATTATGAAGCATGTAACAAACACAACTAGAGGCCAGTTTGAAGGAGATTCTACTGGCCAACTCAAGTTTTGGGACAACTTGAACATCAATATAATAAATAAGTATGGTAATGATTTATAATACATAAGTATGCTAATGATTTATAATAAATAAGTATGGTAATGATTTATAAAAATAAGAATTCATTCATCTATACTGATAATAAATAAACAGAGAGAATGGAGGGTTCTTGTTTACAGTAGAATGTTAAGGGTTGATTGATAAATGTAAGCAGAGCACCTGAGTTAGAATTTCATCACTTTACAGCTTTCACAATAAAGATTGGATCAGGCAAGAATCAACCATAAATACTATATCTAGGGGGACATTTTGTAGAGAAACAGAACATTTGCATGGACTTAAAAATGTTTCCACGCCGACATATTAGTGCAGGTAAGAAAATATGTTAACAATTATATGGTGGAAAAAAATCAGTTTTTGTCCATTACCAGTGATCAAAATTAATATCACCAGTGGACAAATGGATATTGAATACTTCTAGACATGGTAGAGAGAAAGTATACTACAGTATACTTCAAACTATACTACAAAATATTATATTACATATAGAGTATGTATATTAGATATAAAATAATGTCATCTCTTAAAGAAAACATTGCCAGCATAAATAATCACATTAAGATTAAAAGTCAGTATATTCAATTTATGTGCCATACTCCCAGTGAATACTCTAATACTGTCTTTCTTAAAGAAGAAATGTTTCAATGTCTTCTTCTTCTCCTCCTCTCTCCCTCCCTCCATCCCTCCATCCCTCCCTCTTCCCCTCCTCCTCTTCTCCTTCTCCTTCTTGGAGTCTCACTCTGTTGCCCAGGCTGAAGTGCAGTGGCACACTCACAATCCCCACAGGTTCGATCTGGTGGGCTCAGGTGATTCTTCCACCTCAGCCTTCCAAGTAGTTGGAACCACAGGCACACACCACCACGCCCAGTTAATTTTTTGCTTTATTGTAGAGATGAGATCTCACCAAATTGCCTAGGCTGGTCTCGAACCCCTGAGCTCAGGCAATCCTTTTGCCTCCACCTCCCGAAGTGCTGAGATTACAGGCGTGAGTCACCGCACCTAGCATTGAATGTCTTCTTCAACTGGATTCAGCCAAGAGTATAAGGGTTTTTATTTCACACCCTCCATCTTGCTTATGATGTAAATACCAGCCATCATAAGTTAGAAAGATGCTGTTGGCATAAAGTTGTTCATAACATTTTTTATTGAGTTTATTGGATATGTAGATTATTTTTCATCAAAGTTAGAATTTTAGCCATTATTTCTTCAAATATTTTTTCTCTTTCTCTTTTTCTTCTCGTTCTAGGACTCACATTACATATGTGTGTTAATATGCTTAATATTGTTCCACAGGACTCTGAGGCTCTGCTCATTTTTAAAAAAATCTTTGTTCTCTCTTGTTTCAGATTGAATCATTTCTATTGATCTATTTTCTATCTATATTATTTCTTCTGCTAACTCAAATCTGCTGTTGAGTCCCTCTAATAATTCTTTCATTTCAATTATTGTACTCTTCAATTACAGATTTTTTATTTGATTCTATTTTTAAGGTTTTCTATATCCTTATTAAGAATCTCTATTTATTGATAAATCAATGCTATGCTTCCTTTAGCTCTTTAAATGCAGTTGTTCTCCCAACTTCTTCTTTTACCATCTAATATATATATATTTTTAGTTGGAGTCTTACTCCATTACCCAGGCTGGAGTGCAGTGGCACACTCATGGCCACCCCAGCATTTACCTGCTGGGTTCCAGCAATCCTTCTGCCTCAGCCTTCCAAGTAGCTAGAACTACAGGCATGCGCTACTGCACCTGGCTAGCTTTTGATTTGTTGTAGAGATGAGGTCTCGCCAAGTTGCTGGGGCTGGTCTTGAACCTGCAAGTTTAGGCAATCCTCTCGTTTCGCCCTCCCAAGAACTGGGATTACAGGCTGAGCCACTGAGCTTGGCCACCTTTCAATGACAATGGCATCATGGAAATTTTACTAAAGCATACAATTCACATTTCATGTAAAGCTTTATTTATTAGCCATTGAGTCTTAAAACGTTATCTCAGCCTTAAAGGACCTTTATAAATCTGGCTCTATATAACTTGCCAACATTGTTGTCTACTGCCTTTGCTTAAAAATTCCATGCTAAAGCTAAACTTGTTTTTATTTTTCTTTAAATAGTACTTCTTATTTACCAGATTTCTCCTCTTTCCTCTAACAACTTTTCTTCCATAACTTAAATCTTTCAAAGTCTGTATCACACCCACAGAGTGACTGACACAATTAAGGTACACAATAGAAATGTGTTGAATGAATAAATATAAATAGCAAGATTTCTAGTTACTATTGAGAAACACAAAATGAAAGATTAATTTTTACTTAAATGACACTTTAGAACAAAAAAAGCATAATCTAAGAAAGTTATGTAAAGGAAACATTTCAGTTTTGATGGGGACACCAATGCATTTGATAAGTGCCTATTTTAGAGTTCTCCTTTGATTTAAGTCAAATTATTGTAAGTCTACAGTGAGTTCTTTCAGATTCTAGCAAGAAATTTTAGAAAAATGTCATCTTTTAAAAGATTGAAAATTGTAAGTTATTCAGCACAATAAATAGTAAAATAGAGTGGTTTTCAGTCATCAAGTCTAACTCAGTACCCTTGGTCCAAATTGCATGAGATAATCTTGGTTATAGTTTTTTAGATAATTGCTTTATTAATAATAATAATAATAAAAATTATTTTTAAAGAAAATCTATACATGTGCATGTTATTGTTAGTTTAGCAAAGCCATAGTCAGGACTCAGTCAAATAAGAATCCTCTTCTACCATATTATCCTTTTTGCTGCATCTTTCATATTCTTACTTCTCAGGCTATAAATAAGTGGGTTTAACATGGAGACCTCCAGGTATAATGCACAGATGAGACATTCTTCTATTCTAGGGAATACTGAGAGCTTGACTGGATATAACTGAAGGTCACAGACCCACAAAATAGGGTTACAGAAGTAAGGTGTGAAGCACAAGTAGAGAAGGTTTACATCTTCTCTCAGTTGAACAGATCCTTTGGATGGAGATGTTGATGTGGATAAGATATATATGATATAAGAGACCATGATAATAATGAAATTGAACATTGCAATGACCTCAGAAAAGATCACAAACAGCATTTCATTGGTGTGAGCATCAGAGCAAAAAAGTCTCAGAAGAGAAAGAATGTCACAGAAATAATGATTCACAATGTTAGAACCATATAATTCTAGTTTGAGCAAACCTACTGTATATGTCAGGAAATGTATGAGCCTACCCAAATAAGATGCAAGGACCATCTGAACACAAACTCTTTGGGTCATAATGACTGTATACAGCAAAGGATTAGCTTTTGCCACACAGTCATAAGCTGTCATGGACAAGATAATACATTCTGAGGTTACATATACTGCAAAAAAGAAACTCTATAGAACACAGCCAGAAAATGTGCTAGACTTACGTTTTGATAGAAAATTGATCAGCATCTTAGAAACAAAGATGGTAGAGTAGCAGATATCACAAAAGGAGAGGTTGCCAAGGAAGAAGTATATTGTTGTGTGAAATTGGACATTTAACCAGATCAAGACAATCATTCCACAATTACCTACCAAAGTGATGAAATAAATAAGGGTGAAAAGTAAAAAGAGTGGAATCTGAAAATTAGGATTTTCAGTTAACCCTACTAGAAGAAATTCCTTCACACCTGTAGAATTCCAACCTCCATTTATTCAGGATTTATAGCTCCCTAGGTGCAGAACAAGATATTATTCAAATATAAAATGCTTCTTTCATGATCTAGTATCATTAATAGTATAAGACACTTGGGATTTTCCTGGAGAGACAGAGAGAGATTAGAGAGAGAGAGAGATAGAGATATAGAGATGAGAGAGAGAGAGAGAGAGAGAGAGAGTGAGAGAGACTTTAACAGTAGACCATATATGTGCTAGACAATCCATATCTATTTACTCAAATTTTTGGAACTAGAGGTTATTTTATTCCCCAGTTCTTAGTTTCCACATCACAAAAAAGTGGAGGAAGTGGGTTAAAAAAACTATCTTAAGTCACAAAACTATTAAAGGATGGAATTTACATTCAATTCCAGATGTGACTGATACTAAATCTCTGATTCATACTATGACACATAGGAGTTTTGCTGATATTGGCTACAAACATTAGCATCTATTGATTAAAAAAAACTTCCCTTATTCTGTGACTAACCTGTTCCTATTATTTCACACCTGTTTAAACTCATGGCACTGACTTTCATCACAGGAAGCCCCCTTTCTTTCCAAATCTCAACCTTAGACCTCCTTTTGGCTCACCTTTTATCTAGATGTCCTACTTGAAAGATCAATGACTTGCCCTCTAGTGAAGTTGAGTTGGGAGATAAAGGTAGATCAGTTCATTTATTTGCTATTTAGTATTAGAACTGAGTAAAAAAATGGCAGTACTATTTAACTTGACAACCCTTCTTTTTGCATCTTTGTGTAATTTTGCTTTTGCACTCTTGTTTTTTATCAGCACTAATACCAGAAAACCCATTGTAGAAAGTCTAGGTATAGTGTGAAGCAACAAAATTATAAGATGTATCCTGTTTTCAAAATCATAGGCCCACTTAGTCTCATGTTTCTGCAACATTTATAAATAAATATCAATAAATTAATTCATTTGCATATATGTTTATGTATTCAGTAAATGTTTTTCTACTTTGTGCTAAGTAATATTATATTGCTAGAGATGAAGTAATGAACAAGACAAATGTTATGCTCTCATATTCAGTTAGAAAAATGAAGTAAACATGTATTGGTATATATGGTGCTGCTAAGTATTATGAAAAAAGTATAAAAGAAGAAGTGAATAGAAAGAGATGGTAGACACTCTATTGTATAGTGTGTACATTTCCTATTGCTACAATAAAAAACTGCCACAAAATCAATGGTTTAACACAACAAACATTTATTGTCTTACAGTTCAGAAATCATAAGCCTAAAATCAGTTTTCCTGGGTCAAACTTAAGATGTCAGTGGGAGCTGGGCTCGGTGGCTCAGCCTGTAATCCCACGCTTTTGGGAGGCTGAGGTGAGTGAATTGCCTGAGCCCGCGGGTTTGAGACCCGTTTGGGCAGGCGAGACCTCATCTCTACAATAAATAAAAAAAAATTAGCCGGGCGTGGTAGCATGAGCCTGTAGTTCCAGCTACTTGGAAGGCGGAGGTGGAAAGATCGCCGGAGCCCAGCAGGTCGAGGCTGCGGTGGCCGGGAACGGTCACTGCACTCCAGAGTCTGGGCGACAGTGAGACTCCAACTCAAAAAAACAAAAAGAAAAAGAAAAAGCTGTCAGTGGGGTCACACTTTTCCAGATGCTCTAGGAGATAATCTGTTTTATTGTCTTGTCAATATTCTAGCCCTGCATTCCTTGACTAGTGGCCACGTCCTCTATCTTCAAAGACAGCAGCATAGCATTTTCATCAGTCATCACACTGTCTTCTCCTTTTGTAGCAAAATCTTTTTTTCCCTCCCTCTTACACTTAGTGTCTACCCATACAATTCAGGATAATATCCTTATCTCAAGATGCTTGATTTACTCACATCTGACAAATCTCTTCTGCCATATAAGAAAACATTCGTAATAGTAGGGATTATGGTTTTAATATCACTGTGGCCATTGTTCTGTCTGCTACATATAGATTTTTCAAAAAAGGACCCTATACAAGGTAAAGTCTAAACAGTAAACTGATTAAAGTAATACATTAGATATGTGAATAGCTCAAAAAAGAGTGTTCCAGGCAGATGGCACAACATCTGGAAGTTCAGAATCTTGAGTGGTTTGTGCTTGACAAGAAGGCTTGATAAATGGATTGATCTGGAGGGACCAAGAAGGAGAGTGGCCAATGTAAAAATGAAATTGTTTTATTTGTAGCCCCATGTACGAAGTTTGAATGCTTTTTCAGTGAGATAAAAAGTGTCTTTGCACAGAGAATGCTCATATTTAATTTATAATTTTACAGGCTCATTCTAGCACTTGTTCCAAAAATAGACCTCAGTAAGGCAATAACAATAGCAGAGAGCCTATTTAATAGACTGGTTTAATTATCCACAAGAGAGACAACTGTGTCTTACATTAAGGTGGCAGTAGGAGAAATGATAAGTGATCCCATTACATTCTGAGTTAAAAAACCAAACTCTAGGGAGTGTACGTTTGTGTGTGTATGTGTTTTTGAATGAAGCTATTTTCTGAGATGTAGGAGACATGGAACACTGACAAAGATAATAGTTCACTAGTTCACTTCTGGAAAAAAGTTGAAGGAGAACCTTAACTTTTCTCATTGAGGTTAATAGAAACATACAAATATATATTTTGAAAAATATTTTGTGTAATAAGTGGCAGAATGTAATATGTTATTTTGTGTTAGTTCACAAAATGGGATACATTGAGACATTAAGAAAGTCACCAATTTCAGTAAAATTATATTGGCAAAGACATGTTTCACTTGCAGTTTGATCGATAGAATTATGAGGTATACTTGCATACAATGTATTTTTATGCTAACTTAAAAGATGTTTTCATGTTATCTAAGCTCAGTCTACATAAAAGTTTGACAAACCAAAAGGTTATCAATATTTTTTGACATATGAAAAAAAAGTTTCCATATTCAAAAGAGGAGATTGGGTGACAGAATGCTTCAGTCGTGA
This sequence comes from Carlito syrichta, assembly GCF_000164805.1. Taxonomy (NCBI): domain Eukaryota; kingdom Metazoa; phylum Chordata; class Mammalia; order Primates; family Tarsiidae; genus Carlito; species Carlito syrichta. Next base: position 21,968 of record NW_007202748.1, on the reverse strand, counting down.
AAATACTTGCAGTACTATCTATTCAATGTCAGTTCTACCTATTCAATGTCAGTTGGGCTGTGAGTTGGCTTTACTCAAGCTGGTTGCAAGGAGGCCTGAGCCTGGTGGGGGGGCCTTCAGCTGGAGCTCAGCCAGGGAGCAGGAGGAAGGGTGACAAGGGCCAGGGGTAGGGAGGTACAGGCAGGCCAAGAAATCTCTACCTCACTGCAGGGCACCCTGTCCCTAGCTTGGTGGTCATTCTGACCCCGCTTTCAGGGAGCCTCAGCAGGTGACACAGCAGAACTGGAGGGCTTCACCAGCTGTCTCCACTGAGCTGTGTCCCTTACTCACTGCCCTCAGCTTCCCTTTCCAGAGGGGCTCACCTCCTAGGCCTGCCCAGACTGTTTTGGGCTGTTCTCATTCCAGCCTTTCTCCTGAGTCTCCAGACAGGCAGTCCACAGTGTGGCCTGGCAGAGGATGCCGAAGCAGAGGAAATAGCCTCCAAGCTGTCACCCAGGGCCAAAGGATGGATGCAGAGACACCCCCCCCAGCCTTCTGCACCAGGGGACCTGACCTCTATTGTGCCCACGCACACACACCCCTCCCCCCTGGCGGCGTGCACTTAGTGAGGTGGACACTCCTCCAAGTCAGGCCTGCCCTTAGGGTACCCAGACTCCAAGCCCAGCCCCTCTCCTGGTAAAAGCTCCTTGGAGCCCTCCCCAACATGGACACAAGCTGGCAAAATATAGCCAGCAAAAAATAGTGGCAAAATTAGAAACTTATTTTTCACTTAAATTTTAAAGTGTAAGACACTTTGGAAACCTGGGTTATTTGTCAAAGTACCAGAGGCTCCAGGGCTTTGCCAGTTAGTAATTTAATGGCTCCTGATATAAGTGCATCATGTACTTAGTATTAGTTATTGCAACTGGTCATCAAAATTTCTTACCTCAGTGAAAAATTTTAAAGTTAGTCTGTTGTGGTGTGGTGGCCCGTACCTGTAGTTCCTGCTACTGGGAAGGCTGTTGTTATTGTTTAGTCAGTTATTGGTTATGTGAGATTGAAGTAACCTGTTCAGCAAATGTGAGTACTCGCTCTGTGTGTGTTACTGTGCTAGTTGCCATAGAGGATGTAAACCTAGGAAGCATATCATTTCCTACTTTTTAGGACTTTCTACTGTCTGCAGAACAAAGCATCCTGAGTTTTGTGAAACTAGTCTGTAAACTCTCAAACTTGAGCACACATTAGAATCACCTGGAGAGTTGTCAGACCACTGATTGCTGGACTCTATTCCCAGAACTTGATTCTTTAGTGGGGTCCCAGAATTTGTTTTTTATAGCAAGTTCCCAGGTGATGTTGATGCTGCAGATCTGGGGACCACACTTAAGAATCACTGCCGGCCGGGAACAGTGGCTCAAGCCTATCATCCCAGCATTTTGGGAGTCCGAGGTGAGAGGATTGCCTAAGCCCAGGGGTTCGAGACCAGCCTGGGCAACTTGGCGAGACCTCGTCTCTACAATAAAACTAAAAATTAGCCAGGTGTGATAGTATGCATCTGTATTTCCAGCTATATGGAAGGCTGAGGCAGAAGGATCACCTGAGCCCAGCAGGTTGAGGCTGTGGTGGCCGTGAACGTGCCACTGCTGCCCTCCAGCCTAGGTATCAGAGTGAGACTCCAACTCAAAAAAAAAAAAAAAAGAAAAAGAATCACTGCCTTACTGTTCAGTGAAGTCTTGCTAACTAAACTATATTTCTTTTAGATTGTACTGTGACTATAGAAGAGAGATTTAATGAAATATTCAGTTTCCATGAGTTTTAAAAACTGGTTGTTCATTAAAAAGTGTGACTGTGGAAAATAAAAGTAGTTACCATTTTTTGATTGTTTACTATATGCCAGGAAACAGTACTAAATACTTTATATATCTCTCATTTAAAATATGAAACATGGGCTGGGCAGGATGGCTCACACCCGTATTCACAGCACTTTGAGAGACTGAGACAGGAGAATCACTTGAACCCAGGAGTTTGAGACCAGCCTGGCCAACATAGTGAGACCCTGTCTCTACAGAAAAATTTTAAAGTTAGCCTGTTGTGGTGTGGTGGCCTGTGCCTGTAGTTCCTGCTGTTGGGGAGGCTGAGGTAGGAGGATCACTTGAACTCAGAGGTTCGAGACTGCAGTGAGCTATGATTGCACCACTGTACTCCAGCCTGAGCAACAGAGTGAGACCTTGTCTCTTAAAAATAAATTGTAATATAGTTTTATTTTATCTGATTTTTCACTTCCAAGGACAACTATGCATTGAATCAAACTGTTTGGGCCTTTTTTAAACAGTTGGCCTGTGTTAATACCCCATTTCTTTAAATAGAGAGAGAGAAGAATTCATGTTTTACATTGGGTCAGAGTGTTGTTCAGGGAAAGATCTTAATAAACTTCAATTTGAACGTAATTCATCTTCTGTATCTGAGTTAGATAAAGATTGAAATTTCCACTAAAATAGAATGTTAGGTCATTTCAATTATGTAACTCATGATTTACATTGCAGTTACTTAGAGGCTTTATACACAGTCTTATATAAATTAATAGTATGTGTTATGTTTGATTTCAAAGAGGATTGTTCTGGATTTTATTTTTTTTATTTTTTTTGAGTTGGAGTCTCACTCTGTTGCCCAGACTGTAGTGCAGTGGCCGCTCCTGGCCACTGCAGCCTTGACCTGTTGTCCGGCGATCCTTCCGCCTCAGCCTTCCAAGGAGCTGGAACTACAGGCGTGCGCTACCACGCCCGGCTCATTTTTGATTTATTGTAGAGATGAGGTCTCGCCAAGTTGCCCAGGCAGGTCTCGAACTGGATTTTATCATTCTAAGATATAGTCTGGAATTTGTTTCTTGGCTGGAAGTAAGAGTCAGAGAATATAGCCCCTTCTGGTCACCATTGGGAAGACTGAAGCTGAAATTCATTTGTTTCACATCCACTTTTTTTTTTTTTTTTGAGTTGGAGTCTCACTCTGTTGCCCAGACTGGAGTGCAGTGACCGCTCCCGGCCACCGCAGCCTCGACCTGCTGGGATCTGGTGATCCTTCTGCCTCAGCCTTCCCAGTAGCCGGAATTACAGGCGTGCGGTACCACGCCTGGCTGATTTTTTTTTTTATTGTAGAGATGAGGTCTCGCTGCCCAGGCGGGTCTTGAACCCGCGGGCTCAGGCAATCCACTCACCTCAGCCTCCCAAAGGCGCGGGATTACAGGCTGAGCCACTGAGCCTAGCTCACATCCACGTTCAAAGTTCAAATTAAACTTAAAGGGGAAAATAAACCAATTACTTGGGAAGATTAAAGAATATCTTTGGAGTTGGTTATGACTAGTAATAAAAGGTTTGTAACTGAGCCATATGCACCTGCTTGTACAGAGTAATGAGGAGAGCAGAAGTTGGTACTGGCAGAAAATGACTTCTTTTGGAGGGATGGAGTTCAAATTTGTCTTCAATTTAGAGTTCTTTTTTGTTGGGTCAGGGTCTCACTCTGTTACCCAGGATAGAGTGCAGTAGCATGATCATGGCTCATCTCAGCCTCGACCTCCTGGGGTTAGGTGATCCCTCTGCCTCAGCTCCTGAGTAGCTGGGTCTACTGGTACATGCTTCCATACCCGCCTAATTGTTTTGTTTTTCTTTTTTTAAGAGATGAGGTCTTGCTATGTTGTCTAGGCTGATTTTGAACTCCTGGGCTCAAGCAGTCCTTCTGCCTCAGCCTCCCAAAGTGCTGGGATTACGGTCTTGATCCACCACACCCTGCCAGTCTTGTGTACCCTTATGTAGACAAGGCATTGTTTCTGTGGGTTATCTGGGATCTTGGACTTTAAAGTTGAAGCTGAAATGAAGCAGTTGTTTTGTTGTTTTTGTTAACAGATGAGCAGTTGCTTTTGGATGGATGGGCCTAAATATTGTGGTGTTTGTGTTAAGGACATTTTACATGAACATCTGTATTGGTAGAATATAATATGATATCTGAATAAGTTGAACCTAAAGGTTCTGATTCTAGAATTTTATGTAACCCCCCCCCTTTTCTGAGTCAGAGTCTCACTGTTACCCAGACTGTATTGTGCACGATCATGGCTGCTGCAACCCCAGCCTTCTGGACTCAGCCTTTCAAGTAGCTGGAACTACATGCTACATGTGCGCCCACCATGCCTGCCATTTTTTGGGTTTATTGTAGAGATGAGAGCTTGCCAAGTTGCCCGGGCTGGTCTAGAATTTCTGGCTCAGGCAATCCTCTTGGCTCCATCTCCCAAAGTGCTGGGATTACAGGAGTGAGCCACCACACCCTTTATGACATCATTGACTACATAGCATATTCTAGGGTCAGATTCCTGGGCTAGACCTTTAGTCTACATTTCATTATCCAGGAGGATAGTTTAAACTTTGGCTTGTGTCTTTTGCTATTGAAAGCATTTGAGGCTGTTTTTGACAGCATGTTTTTACACTCTTATTTCCACTTCCTTCCTTCCCTTCCCTAGCCTTTGCCTGTCCCTTTCCTGTCCCTTTACCAGCCCTTACCTGCCCTCCCTTTCCCAGCCTTTACCTGTCCTTATTTCTGCCCGAGGCATTTGTACATCTGTATTAGCTTTACTCATGAAGTAGATTAAGGAGCTCACATTTTCTTCTTGTAAATTATGAAAAGAAGAGTGATACCTAGAGCTCTGAGATTGGTAAAGATCATCCCCAGAACCCTGGCAAAGTATTCCACCTTTTGTTCTCATTTCCGTTAATCTCGTTCAGAGTCTTAACATTTGTTTCCTAATTATAGTTTAGTTCTGTTTATTATTCCTGTGGAACAAACCATTCTACAACTTGGTAGTGTAAAACAATAACCATTTTGTTATGCTCACAGATTGTGTGTCAGGAATTCAACATCTCGCTCCACTATGTCTGGGACCTAAGTTGTGGGGGATCTTGAAAGGCTAGGGGGATTTGAACTGGGCTAGAGGAGCCACATCCTAGACTGTTTCTATGCTCATACGTTTGGCAAATTAGCCAGTGTTGGGAGCCGGCCATGGAGGCCTGCCTGAGCGTTAGGGATCCAGGCAGGCTGTGGACCCTGAGACTACTAAGACGAGTTCAGGAGCTGAAGGCCCATTCCCTCTTCCCTTCTTTTCTGTTTGGCATGATCCACAAGCAGGGACTTTGATGATCTAAGCATGAAGTTCTTAGAGTATGACAGGCATGGCTTCCTTTAGGAGTCCATTGTTCCCGTTTCTCACAGACTGC
>NW_007202748.1:1816-16223 GCF_000164805.1 Carlito syrichta | reverse complement strand
AGCTTTATTGCTGATGATCAGGATTAGGAATTAGAACTTTTATAAAAGTTAAAATAGATTTATAGGATTTCGCAACAGCCATTTTGTTAAGAGATTGTAATCAATTGTTCCCAGAAATGGCCCCACATGATCTTTTGACTGAGCCACATTCCTTAGGAATTGGTTTGGGCTATAATTAAGAGTTTCTATAGTGTAGGTAGAATTAGTGTAAAATAGAGAGGAATTGGGACTTAAGTTGGCTATTAGGTGTTGTGTATGCATAGATTTTAAAAGTTATTGATTATTAGAATATTATGATATTAGAATTGTTGTATTGCTTTTGAGAAATATTAACCAAGCATGAGGAACAGTGAGATAATTTTGGGATCCTCATCCCTCATGCTTGGGGAAACACCTGGTGGATGCGGGACACCCCCTCATCCACCTGGCTCTATGTTCATGTAAATGTCTTGTGATTTAATTGGGATTGCCCTTCCTCTTACTCCAGGAAACACCTGGTGGATGAGGGATGCCCCTCATTCACCTGGCTTTGTGTTCATGTAAAAGTTTTGTGATTTAATTGAGATTGTTCTTTCTCATGCCTGAGGAAACACCTGGTGGGGGGGGCACCCCTCCTGCACCTGGCTTGTGTTCACGTGGAAGACTTGTAAGACTGCCTGTGTAAAATTTGGGATAAATACATGCTGTAAACCCCCAATAAACGGCTTCTGCTCAATTCACTGAACAGTTGTCCACTTTCTTTCTCTTTATATCTATCCCTCCATCTTTCTTTCTTTTAATATCTATCCCTCCAGAATAATTGCCGATGCCATCACACTTTCCAAAGGACCCCCTAAATCTCTCTTCGGGGGCTGGCCCCCCAAAAACAGGTATGTTGGAAGCCTGGGCTTAGCTGAGGCTCATGGCTGCACTCCTACTATGGTAGCTCAGTGTTTCATCAAATAAGGTGGAAACTGCCTGCCTTTTAAAACCAAGCTACAAAAATCATGTGATTTTACTTCTACCATTCTCTCTTGGCTAAAGCAGTCACAAGCCCACCTAGATTCAAGGGGTAGGGATCTATCTTACTCCTTAATATGAAGTGTGTCAAAGACTTTGGGGTCATGTTTTTAAACCACCAGAGTAGTGACTCTTTGGGTTTGTAACCTGACTTAGCATTTTTGTGTGTGGCCTTGGGCAAGTTATTTTTAACATCTTTGTGTCCCAGTTACATCATCTATAAAATGAGATTGGTAATAATAATGACCTCATAGGGTTTTTAAAAAGACAAGGTATAGGAGAACTTCTATGTTCTCCTATACCTCTTTCTCCTCATTTCCTACTTCTCTCTCCTACTCACTGCACTGTCCTGAAAACACTAGGGACACTCCAACCTCAGGGCCTTGGCACTGGCCATTCTCTCTGCCTAGAATACTTGTCTTCCAGATATGCACATAGCTAAGCTCTCACCTCCCCATTTTGCTCACATGTCACCTCAGTAACTTTCCCTGACTACTCATGGCCCTCCCACTCGCCTAACTCTGATCTAATTTTTCTTTTTTCCATTGCATTCATGACATTCTAATATTCTATATAATTTACATACTTCTTATGCTTATTATGTTGCGGGTAAACAGAGAGACCGTGACACCAAGGGTATCTTAGGAAGTAGCGGTTTATTAGTGCAGGTATGTCTCAGTGTGTGGCAAAAAGAGGCTGAAAACAGTTAAAATTATTCCTTTTAAAGATCAACCTGCAGGCTCCAAACCTGATAGACATGAGGCTTGAGAAAATTAAATAGCCACAAGGCACTTTACAGCCTCTCTGTTTTCCCACAACATTTCTTGGTGCGTGGGCTGGGAGGAAAGTTCGGAGACAGGGTGTTCCACCTCTTTTGTCTTTGGTGCATGACCTCCAGGGCAATGGGAGAGGCACACCTGGTGTGCAATGGACCTTTTGATCTGTAGAAGGGAGGCCCCTCCCGGTGCACTGAGGCTCAGATCCTGAAAGCACAGGAACTCAAAAAGAGACAAGGAACTGGTGTGAGGATGAGCATCTAACAGAAAGAATAGGAAGGAACACCCTACGGAAAGGGGGAACAAGGGCCTTTGCATAGACCTGCCAGTAGATGGCAGAAGGGGAGCTTGATCACCTCCCAGAGTGTACTAGTAATCTCCAGTCCAAAGGAGAGAACTGAAAGGCAGTGGAAGGTGACACTTGTCTGAAGATAGACCCTTTGACTCCTAGAATTAGGGTGAAGGGTTGAGAATGTGTTGGGTGATTGCATGTAAATGAGACAGACAGTGGAAGGGTTCTGCATAAAGTTGGTCTGGGTTGGAGGTTTGCACCAACCTGCCAATTGCTAAGAGGTGTCTGAAATATCTTTGTGAGAAGTATAGCTAGAGGAGGATGAAACAGATGCTTCCCATTTCCCTTGTTCCCTTATTTTTTTGTGTCTGCCATCTTTGAATTTGTTTAAAAAAAGCTGGTTGAGTTACTGTGCTTTGTTTAATGGGACATGTCATATTTTAAAAAGTTGATTAGTGCATGTTTCTTATGTCATTTTATGTTTTCCTAAGTGTTGCTGTCTCCCTTTATTGGTGTAGTGTTGCTCCCAACCCTTCGACACTGTTAATATTCCTGTCTTTTGTTGTCAAGGATGTGCCAAAATTGCCTGCCATGAAATGCTACCGGTTATCTTGAATTCTTTCCTGGGACCACACCCTCTCCCTTCCTTAGCTTGTGTTCTCCTTCATGGATTCTGAAGGAGTTCATTCTAATCCACCTGTAATGAAACATAGAAATCTCTCTTATATGCTACTTAACCTTTTGTTAACTCAGTGCAAGTTGATGCTAACCTTGGAGGAAATAATTTTGTAGTCTTTCTCTGGCAACTAAGGGACTGAATAGACTGTTCTTATTTTTAAATGCTAGAAGCTAGGTTAGTTAAAAGTGAGTCTGTTTCTAAAGGTTTAGGCCTTGCCTAAGATCGTAATCAACTGCTTGGCCCTGTAAAATTATTGGGAAGTCTCTTAGAAGCATGTAATGTATGCTAAGTCCCTACTTTAAGATGCAGTGCTAGATAACACTACTGCTTGTGTTTTTTGTTTTGTTTTGTTTTTTTGGCTATATGTGACTAGCACACTTCTTACAAGACTGGTAAAGCTTTAAATGCTGAATACTTTGCAGGACCTAATGAGGCATGGGAACTGGCCATTCCCACCTTATCACCTTGCTAAGATCGGTACTTCTCCTGAGGAACAGGTGAAATACTAGGCACAATAAATTGCAAGTGTTCAAAGACAAATACTGGGTTTTCAAGGAATGTGAACAAGAAAAAGTGTAATAATCTGTACCCTCAGACACCCCAATGGGACAGATTTTAAATAAAGGAAGCAAATTAAAATTATGGGGTTTAAAATTTTTAAAAAATTAGTGCATTATTAAAATCAAATTTGAACTCATTATAAGTTAACAATTAATGAGGTTTGGAATAAAAAACAAGACTTTGTTTTAATATCATCTGGCAATTAAATTCACTTTATAGACATGAAGAAAAATTGTCAAAAGTTGCAGATGTAGAGGAATTTTAAAAAAATTCATGTCACTACTTGGCAAACAAAATTATATCCTATGGGATATTGAATCCCCAACTCCAGAGGCTTAACTCAGGACTATGAATACCAAACTCCCAATTACAGAAAACTTCTGAAGTTCTTAGCAACTGAGACATAAAAAAAGAAGAAGAAGAAGAAAAGGACTATAGAATGAGCACCAGAAAGACGAAAAGCAGACAAACTTATTGGCAGTTGCCACTAATGGCAAAACTCCAGCCGCCCAAAAGAGACCTGGTAAGAATAGACCTGCTAAGGGGGATGGTATCAGTTGCTATGAATATGGTCAATCTGGGCACTTAAAGTCCGATTGTTCTCAATGGCCTAAGCCCCCAGGACCTTGTCCAGCATGTGGACTAAAAGACCACTGAAAGAACCAGTGCAGCCTCTCCTGAAGGGGATGGTAACCATTGACTGAAGGGGCTTGGGTAGGGGACATGGCCCAACCCAGCACTCTGTTTGCCATCACCCTAGAAAATCCTTGGGTCTGTATGGATGTGACTGGCATCCAAATTAATTTCTTAGTTAATACTAGGGCTAAGTTTTTAGTCCTTGTGCTCATACTGAATGTCTTTCTCCTGACACCTGTTCTCTAGTGGGAGTTAAAGGTGTTCCAAGAGTTAAATGATTCACCTCTAATCAGAAGCTACCAAAAGGTTAATTCAAATTATAACTGTAAAAGTTTATCTATAAAAACTATAAAAAAGGAAAGCAAAAAGCAACGGAAAAATATAAAAAGTTTGTTGGTATACATATAAGGTTTTAGTAAGAAAAAAGGACGTTGAAAAATAATTTTGAGGCTTCCAGTACGATGGTGATGGCATAGGTGGAATTGTGAGATTCTCCAAATGTGAGTTCCCAAAAAGACTCTTACTTTCCTTCCCCCACCACCCTGCCCACCGCCAGCTGCACTGGACCAAGGCCCGCAGACCCTCGGCTGCATACAAGGCTGGCTATTGCAGCCCCTGGCTGCTGCTGCTCCACTATAGGTGGCCCGGCCCTGGCCATGTGGAAATCCCAGCTCCCTCCCTGGCTAAATCATCTCACCTGGTGCCAAGCTGCCACCTGCGGAGGCCTTTGGATACAGCCTTGTGGCGTTCTGGGTTCCCTTGCTGTCTACACTGATCCACCTGGCACTTAGCTGCCTGGCAGTCAGCTGCCACCAGCTCCCACCCTGACTGGGCTCCTGGTGCTCATTCCCCAGAGTTCCAGCTCCCCACCCTGGGTTCTGGGTCTCCGCCCAGCCCTATTTCAAGCCACCGTCACCCAGGGAGGCTCTAGGCACCCACCCCTCAGAGATACCAGCTCCATTTCTGACTGAAATACCCTGTGAGGGGCTCAAAACCACTGTCATTGCTCACCACCTCCCCTCTAGAGCTCTAGTCCCACTCTGGCTGAGGCACTCAGTGTGCGACCCCATGGTTGTGTGAGGGAACAGTGTATCTTGAAGAGGTGCTGATCAGTCACTCTCAGCTCCAGAAGAGGGAACTCCCAGTATCTCCTCCACTCCAGGCCACTGGTGGCACACCAGATCAAGCACCCAACTGTGCAGCTGATCCCTGGTGACTCACACACCACCACAGCCCATCATAGTGGATCACCCATGGACCCAGATGAGTGGTGAGAAAGGATCTGTGAAAGAGGAGCTGCCCTCCTCAGCCATTTTCCAGGCAGAGATTTGCGATGCCCTGCCCACATATGAACAGCCTCCACCTTGGTTTCTAAGATAACACTGCTAAACAGGAGACAAAAACCCCTCCTCTGTGCTGAATTAGAGACAGACAACTCAGCATCGTGGACCTCTCAGGCAGCAAGCTAATGGAATCAACCCAAGCTACAAGTAAATCTATCTGCCTGCAATGAAGGCAAAGGGGAGAGGCTAGAAATCAGAGCTGAAGAGACTTTAGACACTCACGAAAGATTCCAGAGCTAGTCTGATTTATTTTGACTTTTGATTTTATCATTTTGACTGCTTTGCTCAGGTTTGTTTGCTTTTTGATTTAGACTACCTGTTACCTGATGTGTTTGGGAAAAACACATCAAAAGGCATGATTTTATTGGACTGTCTTTGTGTGATTACCAGTGTGCTTTAGGGAATTTTGTTTGTGTGTCTGTTTTTCACTCTCTCTGGCCTTGTGTCTCTTTTCACCCATTAGTTGGTATGTATGTCTGTTTTTTCTCTCACTTTTCTCTTTTTCTAACTTCCTCTTGACCCCCCTTTTTCCAATACTTTCCTTTTTCATACCTCCTTTTGTTCCAGGACCAAATCTATACCCCGCTGCACAGACAGATTGTAAGGCCGGGGGAAATAGGTTCCAGTGTGCCCATACACCTGTTGGTGGATACTGGGATCAGTAGATAGATTTTGAATCACAGCTTCCCCCTCAATTAAACCTCAAAACTGCAAAAAATACAGCCCACAGCCCACACTCCAGCCTCAAAAGTGAACAAAGCCAGAGGACCCTCATAAGGAAGAATAGAAGATTGAACAAATGAAGTAAAAGCAACTCCACCTTCCCTGAAAAACAGAATTAAAGAAGTGGAGGGAAAGGAGGAGAGAGAGAAAATCTACACAAATGAAGAAAAACCAAAAGAAGAATATGGGTCTCTCCCAGAACCCTGGGAGGGCAGACACAGAGAAAACTGACTTCGGAATGCAAACAATGAAGAGCCCCCAGAATGACTGGTCTCAAACTACAAACCTAGATATCAAGACACTAATGGAGAGATTAAAAAGAATTTAGGAGAGACAAGAAGAAACTAGGAAGGAGTTGATAACTGAGATAACAGTAATAAAGAATACTGTGAATGAAATAAATAACAAACTGATAAGCATGGAAAGCAGAATTACCCAAGCAGAAGAAAGAATCTCAGAACTTGTGGACCAAAATATGGAACTAACCCAAACTGTCAAAAACATAGAAAAGAAGCTTAAAGAGACAGAACAAAACCTTCAAGAGATGAGAAATTATTTCAAGAGAAAGAACCTAAGAGTAATTGGCCTTCCTGAAACAGAAAGAGAAACAGAGTCCACCTTGGAACAAACATTCCATAAGATTATTGAAGAAAACTTCCCCCATCTCATCAGTGATGTGATAATTCAAACACAAGAGATTCAGAGAACCCCTGCAAGACAACAAATGAGAAGACCAATGCTCAGACACATAATAATTCACATAAGCAAAGAAGGTATAAAAGAAAAAATCCTAAAGGCAGCAAGATAAAAAGGCCAGATCAGCTACCATGGAAGACCAATTAGAATAACAGCAGATTTATCTATAGAAACCCTGCAGGCTAGAAGAGCTTGGAGCCCTATCTTCAAAGTTCTAAAAGATAAACAATTCAACCAAGAATAACCTACCCAGCCAAGCTAAGTTTCATCAGTGAGGGAGAATTAAAATCTTTCTCAGATATCCAATCCCTAAGAAGTTAGGCTGCCACCAGACCACCTATACAAGAAACACTTAAGAAAGTACTAAACACAGAAGAAAAGGAAAAAAGAACAACAACATTCTTCACAAGAGCACAGGAAAAAGAATAAAACACACATGAACCAACCCCAAAACCAAAAGAAGGACAACAAACAAGAGGAACAATAACTCTATAAGAACTTTATGATAGGGACCAACTCTCACATTTCAATAATTAGCCTGAATGTGATTTGACTAAATGCACCACTGAAAAGACATAGAATGGCAAAATGGATAAAATATCACCAGACAATAATATATTGCCTTCAAGAGACCCATCTCACTAGCAAGGACATGCACAGACTCAAAGTAAGAGGATGGGAAACAATTTTCAGGTGAATGGAATGCAAAAGAAAGGAGGAGTCATGATCCTAATCTGAAACAAAATATCATTTAAGCTATCAAAAGTTAAAAAAGATACAGAAGGCCACTACATAATAATAAAAGTTTCAATCCATCAACAAGAAATATCTATCCTAAATAATATATGCACCCAACATAAGAGTGCCAACTTTCATAAAGCAGCTTCTAGGAAAACTCAAGAAAGATACTGACTCTAACATGATCATAGCTGGGGACTTTAATACCCCACTCACAACCCTAGACAGATCATCAGGACAAAAAAATCAGCAACGAGATCCAGGACCTCAATGTGACTCTTGACCAAATGGACTTAATTGATACTTACAGAACACTCCACCCAACGACCACAGAATATATACATTCTACTCATCACCACCTGGAACATACTCTAAGATGAACCACATACTTGGCCATAAATCAAGCATAAACAAATTTCAAAGGATTGAAATTTCTTCATGCACCTTCTCGGACCACAGTGGAATAAAAATGAACATCAACACCAGCATGGTTCTCCCCAAACCCACAAAGACATGGACACTAAATAGCATGATGCTAAACAACTACTGGGGAACAATGAAATCAAAACAGAGATTAAAAGATACCTGGAAAGAAAGAAAATGAAGAGACATTGTACCAAAATCTCTGGAATGCCATGAAAGCTGTATTTAGAGGGGAATTCATATCTATACAAACGAACATGAAGAAAATTGAAGGATCACATATTAACAGCCTAACAAGTCACCTAAGAAGCTGGAAAAGGAAGACCACCAAAACCCTAACTTTAGCAGAAGAATCCAGATCACCAAAATAAAAACTCAAATCTGGGACATAGAAGACAAAAAGATAATACAAAAAATCAATGAAACAAAAAGCTGGTTCTTTGAAAGAATAAACAAGATTGATGGTCCCCTAGCTAGACTGACCAAGAAAAAAAGAGAAAAAGCCCAAATAAATACAATCAGAAACACAAAAGATGAAGTCACATCTGATCTCAAAGAAATACAAAAGGTCATTAGAGACTACTATGTACACTTGTATGGAAACAAACTGGAAAACCTTAAGGAAATGGAAGGCTTTCTGACATCACTCAACCTGCCTAGGTTGAAACAAGAAGAAACTGAGATCCTAAATAGATCAATAACAATCAAGGAAATTGACTATGTAACAAGAAAACTATTTAACCCCCCCCCAAAAAAAAACAACAAAAAAACCCCGGGACCAGGTGACTTTCCAGTATAATTCTATAAGACATTTATGGAGGAACTGATGCTAATCCTACTGAAAGTATTCCAGGTGATTGAGAAAGATGGAACCCTCCCCAAATCATTTTATGAAGCTAACATCACATTGATACCCAAGCCAGGTAAAGATCCAACAAAGAAAGAGAACTACAGGCCAGTATCTTTGAGGAACATAGATGCCAAAATTCTCAACAAGATTCTAGCAAACCGAATTCAACAACACATCTCAAAAATTATCCATCATGACCAAGTAGGCTTCATCCCTGGGACCCAAGGCTGGTTCAACATTCGCAAGACAATAAATGTAATTAAATACATCAATAGATATCAGAACAAAAACCACCTGATTATATCATTAGATGCAGAAAAAACTTTTGATAAAATCCAGCACCCTTCCTGATAAAAACCCTTGAACATCTAGGCATACAGGGAGCATACCTCAAAATAGTCAAAACCATCAATGAGAAACCCACAGCTAGCATACTCCTAAACAGACAAAAATTGGAATGATTTCCCCTGAAAACTGGAACAAGACAAGGATGCCCCCTCCTGTTCAATATAGTATTGGAAGTCCTGGCTAGAGCAATCAGAAAAGAGAAGGTGATCAGGGTATCCAAATAGGAAAAGAGGAAGTCACGTTATCTCTCTTTGCAGATGACATGATTGTGTACCTTGAAAACCCAAGAGAATCTGTCAAAAGCCTCCTTGCACTGATAAAGGACTTTGACAAAGTCTCAGGGTATAAAATAAATGTGCAAAAGACAATTGCATTTATTTACACCAATAATAAACAAACAGAAACCCAAATAAAAAGCACAATCCCATTCACAATAGCCACAAAAAAATGAAATACCTTGGCATCTTCCTAACCAGAGACGTGAAAGACCTTTACAAGGAAAACTACAAAACACTGCCCAAAGAAATCAAAGATGACACAAACAAGTGGAAAAATATCTCATGCTCATGGATTGGAAGAATCAACATTGTGAAGATGTCCAGTTTACCAAAGGCAATCTATAGATTTATTGCAATACCCATCAAATTACCAGCAACATTCTTCTCAGAATTAGAAAAAACAATACAGGAATTCATATGGAAACACAAATGACCAAGAATAGCCAAAGCAATCCTCAGCAAAAAAACAACAACAAACAAACAACCAAAAACAAAGCAGGAAGTATCACACTACCAGATTTCAAACTTTACTACAAAGCTACAATAATCAAAACAACTTGGTATTGGTACAGAAACAGGCATATAGACCAATGGAATAGAATTGAGATTCCAGAAGCAAAACCTCAATTTCTCAACCAACTCATCTTCAACAAAGCCCCCACCACCTACCATTGGGGAGAGGAGAACCTATTCAGTAAATGGTGCTGGGAAAATTGGCTGATCACATGCAGAAGATTCAAACAAGATCCCTATCTATCCCCATACACAAAAAATAACTCTAAATGGATCAGAGCCCTAAATGTAAAACCTCAAACCATAAGAACCTTAGAAAATGCAAGACACACCCTTATGGAAATTGGAACTGGCATCCAATTCCTGGACAAAACCCAAAATGCATGGGCTATAAGAGATAAGATAGACAAGTGGGACCTCATTAAACTGACAAGCTTCTGCAAAGCTAAAGAAACCATCAAGAGAGCAGGGAGACAACCCACAGACTGGGAAAAAGTATTTGCCAGGTCTGACAAAGGCCTAACATCTTGGATCTACAAGGAACTCAAATGTGCTGAAAAGAAAAAAGCAAACAACCCCATTAGAAAGCGGGCTAAAGATATGAGCAGACACTTCTCAAGGGAAGACATCCAAGTGACCAAAAGACACATGAAGAAATGTTCAACCTCACTAATCATCAAGGAGTTGCAAATTAAAACTACACTGAGATACCACCTAACTCTAGTCAGAATGACATTTATCAATAACTCAAAAAATAACAGTTGCTGGAGAGGGTGTGGTGAAAAGGGAACACTTCTACAGTGTTGGTGAGAGTGTAAACTTGTACAACCTTTGTGGAAAGCAGTGTGGTGATTCCTAAAAGCTCTAAATATTGACCTCCCATATGACCCCGCAATCCCCCTACTGGGAATATACCCTGAAGAACTCAAATTACTCTATAAAAAAGATACCTGCACACGTATGTTTATTGGAGCATTGTTCACAATAGCAAGAACCTGAAACCAACCATGCTGTCCATCAAAAGAGGACTGGATTAAAAAAATTGGTACATATACACGATGGAATACTATGCAGCCATAAAAAAGAACAAAATCATGAATTTTGCAGCAACCTGGATCGAACTAGAGTCTATAATACTGAGTGATCTCTCACAGAAACAAAGATCTGAGTATCACATGTTCTCACGCATATAGTGGATCTTGAACATCTATCATAATAGTATAAGAAAAGGATTGACAGTGGCAGGAAACTATGGGGGGTAGGGAGGGGAAGAGAGGTGGGACTAACGGTAGTCAATGTCTGTCTGGGGACGGGGAGTCTTCCCTTATCCATAAGGGTGCCTGAATGATGCATATTTGTATACATAACCCTTAACTGTACCCCACCATTTTAAAATAAAAAATATGATTAAAAAAAATTGTATCTAAGAAAAAAATCTTGTATGGTAACTTTCTGTCCTATAATGGAGTAAATAGTTATCTAAAAGAAAAAAATATAGGACAAAAATAGAAGGTTCACATATGTCAAAAATTGGAATAAGCATGCCAAAGATAGTATGTGGAAGGTTTATGGGAAGAAATTTATGAAAGAAATTCTATAAACAATCTAGACATAATAATAAAGTCTTTTCTGAATTCAAGTCTTCAGAGATTTTCAGATTTCTCTTCAAATTTTATATAAAATTCACTTAAGTGCCTGGCTCAAATTATAGTCTAAAGCAATTTGTCAGACTGCCACTATAGACCAGAAATATATTAAAAATTCCAAAAACTGGTACTTGTAATAAAGCCACAGAAATTAAAGTTTATCATTTACATTATGCCAATAACTTCAGGCCTTGTAGTTTTTGTACAAAAGGTAATCAGCCACCACCAAAAATTGTTAAATTGTATGCCTGAATTCACTTAATTGTTCTACTTCTTAAAGAGGGGGTTTCCCTCATTTATTCCTTTTATTAAGCCAGAATTCAGCAATTTCATGCCCACATAACAGTCATACAAGGATTCCAGTGAGTACCTGCAAACAATGCCATTGCTGAAACAGATCTGGACACCTCAAGTCAAACAGGGAGAGATTTTTCGATCTCTGGCTAGACAGGAGTACGCCCACTGTCAGCTCTAAAGAAACTACAGAAAATGAACCTTCACCACTCAGCATGCCATATAATTATGGAATTGAAAATCTCTAAAGAATACATAATTGAGGCAGAGGAGCTAGTACAGGCTAGACATAAATAAATTTCCCATAGGTAAGTTTTTAGAAGGTGTTCAGACATTTTAAAAATTACATTCTAGCTGGACTCGGTGGCTCAGCCTGTAATCCCACAACTTGGGAAGCTGAGGTGAGTGGATTGCCTGAGCCTGTGGGTTCGAGACCCGCCTGGGCAACTTGGTGAGATCTCATCTCTACAATAAATCAAAAAATTAGCCTGGAGTGGTAGCGCATGCCTGTAATTCCAGCTACTTGGAAGGCTGAGGCAGAAGGATTGCTGGAGCCCAGCAGGTCGAGGCTGCAGTGGCTGGGAGCAGAAACTGCACTCCAGTCTGGACAACAGAGTGAGACTCCAACTCAAAAAAAAAAAAATTACATTCTACTGCAGGCCAAGTGGCAGCCCACCCCACCCCTCAGCAAATCCAAAAAAAGAAAAAAAAAGAAAAGAAAAGAAAAAAAAAACTCCATCAGATGTAGTTCAATCTTTCAGTTTGTGGTTTAGCATAATAATCACTAGGAATCTTTTGGAGACACAAACAAACTGAACATAGGTATTTGGCATTGCATTGCTTAGGATACAAGTCAGTCCCCCAAATGGAATAAATTTAAGTAACTTTGGAATTATTTATGATAAGCCTACACCTCTGAAGAAAATAAGGCCACAAACATAGATGCTCATAAGAAAATATATTGGGGCCGGTATTGAACACACTACCTGTTTTCTTAATAGGCCATTTCTGCAAACTAATTCTTGTTAGGTTATTATAATTAGCTGTTGGACTTTTCATTTTGAACTCTTGAAATGTACAGATTTAAATGCTTCAGTTAGTCCCCTGGAGGGGTGATACCCATCAGGGAAGCTCAGAGGCTTCTGAGACTGGAAGTTGTCCACAATTTAGGTAATAAACTAGCATAGGAATAGGCCTACTTTAAATACACATTTAGTATTTAAATAGCGGCTTTAAGTCCTGTACCAGCTCTACTGTCCACTGAGGCTGTTGCTCTGGTCTGGGAACAGGGTCTCTCTGTTCAGGCACAGATTTTTTATTCAGGAATGGTGTATCCAAGGCTTGATGTTTGCAGGCTTTTAATGCAGTAGGTGAGTAATGACTAGGAGGCCATTGGGTCCCTTTCTCTTTTCTGGCAGCTGTTGGCTGGGTCCTTCCTCACTCCAATCTTTTAGCAGCACTTGCTCCCCTGGGTGGAAAGGATGCCTGGGTTCTTCATGGTCCAGGAAGTTTCTAAGGGAAGCAAGCTTATGAACTGTGATTAAAATTGATTTCAAATGGACAACATATTTTCTTATGAGCACCTATGTTTGTGGCCTTATTTTCTTCAGAGGTGTAGGCCTATCATACAAAATTTCAAAGTATTTAAATTTATTCCATTTCAGGGACTGACTCAGATCCTGAGTAATGCAATACCAAATACCTATGTTCAGTTTGCTTGTGTCTCCAAAAGATTCCTAATGATTATTATGCTAAACTGCAAATTGAAAGATTGAACTGTCCTAGTCCTACATCTGATGGAGTTTTTTGTTTGTTTGTTTTGATTTGCCGAGGGGTGGCATAGGCTGCCACATGGCCTGCAGTAGAATGTAATTTTTAAAATGTGTGGACGCCTTCTAAAACCTACCTATGGGAAATTTATTTGTGTCTAGACTGTGCTATCTACCCTGTCACAATTGTTTGCTCTTTAGAGATTTTTGATCCCATAGTCAAATGGGGTTCTGAGGGGCGAAGGTTTGTTTTCTGTAGCTTCTTCAGAGCTGACAGTAGGCATAGTCCTGTCTAGTCAGAGATGGAAAATCTCTCCCTGTCTGACTCGAGGCATTCAGATCTGTTTCAGCAGTGACACTGTTTGTAGGCACTGGCTGGAATTCTTGTATGACCATTGTGTGGGCACGAAATTGCTGGATTCTGGCTTAATTAAAGGAGAACAATTAAACAAAGTCAGGCATACAATTTGACAACTTTTTTGTGGTGACTGATTACCTTTTTGTACAAAAGTTACAAGGCCTGAGTTATCACATATCTTAAATGATAAAATTTCTGTGGCTTTATTATAAGTACCAGCATTTGGAATTTTTAATGTCTTTCTGGACTATAGTGGCAGCCTGATAGATTGTTCTAGACTACAATTTGAACTAGGCACTCTAGTGAATTTTATATAAAAATTGAATAGGAATTCAAAAATGTTTGGAGACTTGTTTCCAGAAAATACTTTATTATGTCTAGATTGTTTATAGAATTTTTTTTTTTCTCCTTTTTTTTTTTCCATTAATCAGTATTTTTTATTATGGTTTTGTGGGGTACAGTTAAGGGTTAGGTGTACAATGACG
>NW_007202748.1:0-978 GCF_000164805.1 Carlito syrichta | reverse complement strand
TTTCTTTGGCTTGCAGAAGCTTGTCAATTTAATAAGGTCCCATTTGTCTATCTTCTCTCTTAAGTCCTGTGGGTTTCGGGTTTTGTACAGGAATTGGATGCCAGTTCCGATTTCCATGACGGTATTTCCTTCATTTTCTAAGGTTCTTATGGTTTGAGGTTTTACATTTAGGTCTCTGATTCATTTGGAGTTACCTTTGTGTATGGGGATAGATAGGGGTCCTGTTTGAATCCTCTGCATGTGGTCAGCCAGTTTTCCCAGCACCATTTACTGAATAGGTTCTCCTCTCCCCAGTGGTAGGTGGTGGAGGCCTTATCGAAGATGAGTTGGTTGAGAAATTGAGATTTTGCTTCTGGAATCTCAATTCTATTCCATTGATCTATATGCCTGTTCCTATACCAATACCGAGCTGTTTTGATGATTGTAGCTTTATAGTAAAGTTTGAAGTCTGGTAATGTGATACCACCTGCTTTGTTTTTTCTGCTGAGGATTGTTCTGGCTATTCTTGGATATTTGTGTTTCCATATGAATTCCTGTGTTGTCTTTTCTAGGTCTGAGAAGAATGTTGCTGGTAATTTGATGGGTGTTGCATTGAATGTGTAGACTGCCTTAGGTAAGATGGACATCTTCACAATGTTGATTCTTCCAATCCATGAGCATGGGATATTTTTCCACTTGTTTGTGTCATCTTTGATTTCTTTGAGCAGTGTTTTGTAGTTTTCATTGTAAAGGTCTTTCACGTCTCTGGTTAGGAAGATGCCAAGGTATTTCATTTTTTTGGTGGCTATTGTGAATGGAATTGTGTTTTTTATTTGGGTTTCTGTTTGTTTATTATTGGTGTAGAGAAATGTGATTGTCTTTTGCACATTTATTTTATATCCTGAGACTTTGCCAAAGGCCTTTATCAGTGTAAGGAGGTGTTTGACAGATTCTCTTGGGTTTTCAAGGTACACAATCATATCGTCTGCAAAGAAGAAT
>NW_007202747.1:0-874 GCF_000164805.1 Carlito syrichta | reverse complement strand
TCACTTTTTCAATAATCTCTTGTTTTTCAATTTCAATAGGTTCTTTGACAATGACCTCTACCTGATTTTCCCAATATTGCTAATTATTACAGTCATTACCAACTACCCTCATGGTTTTGGTATTTTGGGGTCTGATATGTGCTACTAAAAAGTCAGGTATTTTTATTGATATGACACCATTATTTTAGAAACCAAATAAATCTGAAAATTATTTGCATATTGATTGCATACATAAAAAGTTCTCTACTGTATTCAAATTTTGCATTAAAAATTAAAACTCCAGATTCCTCAAGAAGAGGAAGAAAATGACAATTGATACAGTAAAGTTTCATTTACAGTAATCATTCTAATCTGGTTCAAAGTCTTTCTGCACAAGAGCTATATACATCTGACAGTTTTGAAATTGAAACAGGTAACTCTGCTTGAAGGATCTAGAGATCCAAGATAAAACCACAGAAAAGACACAAATGAACCAGAAAAAATTTCTTTCAGACAAAGAAATACAACTCTCTCTGCAAAAGAGTGTACACGAATATATATATATATATATATTATTTCAGTTCCTAAATGTTGTTTAAAAGTTCCCCACAAACAGGAGAAAAAATTATGCAATTATTTGAAGATGAAGAATTCTCTTTCTCATATTTCCTGATGAGAACACACAAGAGCCATTTCAGCAGCTAGAAAAATCTGCAAAAAATGCTCCCAATTATGATATTAATGCACATCCTGCCTTTAATGTTTTATTTTAACATTTATTTATTTTATTTTTTAAAAAGAGAAAATTATATATTTAGATTTTTCATGATTAATTATCAGTTGTATCTCATGGAATATGAGGGAGGACCTCCTCTAAAAAGTAGGAATTATCTTT
>NW_007202746.1:0-761 GCF_000164805.1 Carlito syrichta | reverse complement strand
AAAGATAACAGGGAGCTTTGGGGCCGGGCTTTGAGGGAGTGTCATTCAAAAAGAAGGAACCAGCTCTGCAGAGAACCGGAAGGGCCATTCCTACTGAGCCACGTGAGTGCAAAGACACAGAGGAAAGAAAGAGCTGACTGGTGAGAGGTGGCCACAGAAAGGAGATCGATGGAGATGCGCATGGGAAGGGGGAGAGCATGCTCAGTGAAGGGGAACACACAAAACACTCTAAATAGAAAATGGGTGAAATGCAGGAACAGGCATTTCTTGGCGAATGAGATACAGAGGGCAGGAAGCATTTGGATGGGGAGGGGAGTTGGGGGCTGCAGGCCCAAGAGGGATAGTGGAGAGCGAGAGGAAGGGGATGACCACATGGCCAGGGGACCAGCCTGGGCTAGGAAGACAGGGCCAGACAATCTTGATGGTTCATACAGCTATATGTCACAGAATATGCACCAGAGTAACTAGGCAGCGTTGTGATGTTCCCCAGGTAAACTCTCAAGAGTCTGTTTACAAGAAATCCCAAAGTGTCTCTAGAGATGCACAGCTAAACTGCTGTAATCTGGGTCAAACATGACACAGGGAGGGGTACAGCGAAGCACACCATCAGTAAGAGTAGAAGCCGGGCTTGGTGGCTTAACCTGTAATCCCGTGCCTTTGGGAGGCTGAGGTGAGTGGATTGCCTGAGCCCGCGGGTTCAAGACCTGCCTGGGCAGGCAAGACCTCATTTCTAAAATAAATAAAAAAAATTAGCCGGGTGG
>NW_007202745.1:0-667 GCF_000164805.1 Carlito syrichta | reverse complement strand
CAGGAGGTTTTTCAGGCCCAGGTACAAGCATCTGCTATAGGAAGAAACCCCCCATATGGGTTCATGTGAGGCAGGAAGGGCAGAGAAGTTTGCTGTGGGCTGAGCCCAGGAAAACATCTACGATGTCTGCCTCTGGGCTCATTGCATGACATGTAGACGAGTGTAGGTTTGTTTCTGATCTGAGGTTTAAATGCAGATTCAGTAACTGCCCGCCCACTGGAAGATGGGGGACCAGGGAGGAAGAGGAGCAGTATGCCCCAGAGTGAAACTCCCTAATCCCAGTCCCCGGTGTCTGAGTCATGGCCCAGGGAGGAGGCAGGCACAGGAGAAAGCCTCTTCCATATATTTACAAAGAACCGAGAACATTGTCTCCAAGGAAATACTCTTGAGATTCTTTATGGCTTATTAAAAAAGTGGAAAGTATTAAATAGTTTTATCTGAAATCTGAAATACTCCACTAGTAGAATAAATGTTTGTCTTTATTTTTGTGATGTTGAGAGATATTTTTTATTTCCAGTGCTTGCTAATCTGTTAGTTCTCCTTAGTACAGGTAATTATATTATAAATTAACAAGGGAAAGTAAACCAACAACGGGGTTTTAATTGCATATAATTACTTGGTGTCCCAAAGTATTTTACAATTGAAAAAATTTGTCTGAAAATTTTGA
>NW_007202744.1:0-1044 GCF_000164805.1 Carlito syrichta | reverse complement strand
TGGTGATGCGTGTGCTGTTGTAGTTAGCAAGCTGATGAGAGCAGGAGTTGGTTCACATATTTCTGCTTCATGGCAACTGTTCTTGGCCTTAAACCAATGCATACATCCTAAGCCTTGGGGCCCACATATATTTGCATGATGGGCTGAAACACTGTGGATTTCCTCTCCTACAAAACCTAGAATATGGGACTTGGTTGACAGCCTTGAAACATGCATGCCAGAAACGATGTCAAGATGGTGGTGTTGGCACACCTACTGCATACAGCAGGAGCAACATGCTGCCTCCATTGCTTAGAAAAGTATTCAGTCAGTTTATTGACCACCTTAGAATAAATGGGGAGAAAGGGAGTGTCACTTGGGACCCAGGGTTGTCTCAAATGTGCTGGTTGTCTCAAATGTGCTTTCTTCAAATGTGAGACTCTTATCTAGTCTGTATATAAAGTCAGACAAACTCGAGTTTTATTTTTATAGATGAATAAACTGCATCAAGGTGGCAAATTTAACTTATAATAAGCAAAATTGAAAAGCTTTAGCATACAGTATATCTGTATCATATATAGATACAGATCATTCTACATGTGACATATTTTCATTTTTGTTTAATAGTGAAGAGGAGAAACTCCAGAACTTCTTCTATGAACTTTTGGCCCAAAGATAAAGGGCATATTGCAGTGTCAGCAATGAATGTAGGCCCAGTGAGTGAGCTCTGGTGTTGCCTGGGTGGACAGAATACAGGTGGTCAAGGGTGGCGACGGATGGTCATGGATGGTGTCATGGTTTGCTTTGCACCCTTCCAAGCTCATGTGTTGAAGTTTCCACCTCCAGTATACCATCATGTCTCCATATTAGGACATAAGGGCTTTGCAGAAGATATTAGGTTAAAATGAGACCTTTAGAATGGACTTTAATCTGACTGGTGTCCGAATAAAAAGAGGACATCTGGACTCACAGAAAGATACCACGGACATCCATGTGCAGAGGGCAGGCCATGTGAGGACATAACAAGAAGGCAGCTGGGTGGGTCCGCAAGTCAAGGAGAGAGAC
>NW_007202743.1:0-928 GCF_000164805.1 Carlito syrichta | reverse complement strand
CCACTGCCTTGGTTCACATTGGAGGCATAATGAAAATTTTCTGGTTAATTAAGGGGAGGTTTATAAAATACTTAGGTTGTGCACACGCATGCGATTCTCGTCCTTCCACACTGGGGGCAATTCGCGTCCTTCCACACTGGGGACGGCATCCTCATGGCACTCCAGGCCTGGATACCATGGCCTGTTCCTCTGCCCAGTATCCGAGGGAGGATCCGCTCTGCCTGCAGTGCTCAGGTTAGTGCCGTCCCCAGGCAGCCCAGGGGCTCACTCTGGCCCTCCTGTGCTTCTGGACCTTTCCTTCAGGGTTTTCCCTGGAGTCGCTCCAGGCATGTACTCTCGCCACCTGCCTAAGCTTGTCCTGCCTGCAGCGCCATGCTCACTGCAGTCCCTGCAGCCCCATGCTCTCGGGGCACTTAAGGTGCACTATTCTAACCTGGGGTCAATGGGGGGGATGCCTGGCCCTGCTTGGCACGATGGTGCAGGCTGTGCACCCAGGAGTTGGGGCCTTGGGAGCAGTGGGGTCGCCACAGGTAGACCCCCCATGTCTTAACCTGAAACCCAAGGCACCAGGGTAGCAATTGTGCACGACCCCACGGGGCTCGGCCATTGGAAACTGCCTGACACTCGCTAAACTGTCGCAAAGAGGGAGTGGCTTCCCAGGTCTTGGTGGAGAAAAGTGAGAGGTTCTCACAAGTGCTTAATGATGCAGGTAAACCAGGGCCCGCGTTGGGGCGGGGGCAGGCTGCGGTGGTCAGCCTGGAACAGTCAGGCCCTCCACCTCCCTGCCTGGCGTCCCTGCCATCTGGGCAATGGAGAAAGGTCATTTTGAAAGGTTGGCGACCAGGCCCGTTGCATCCTGGTGGTGAGTCTGTGCACCCAGTGCTGGGAAAATGGCGTCCCCAAGGAACTTCTTCCTCTTCACTGGGGA
>NW_007202742.1:0-821 GCF_000164805.1 Carlito syrichta | reverse complement strand
TTTCTCAGTCATCTCTAGTTCATTCTGAATATATTGGATCACATTTATAAATGGTGAGGGTGAGGGTCAGAGAGACCAAGCCGAAGCCCAAGGCTGACTAGTACGCACACCTGGGTGGGGTGAAGGAGAAGCTTACAGCTTTCAACACAAGAGAGCTTGTGTGCATCTTGGAGCCCAGAGCACTCTATGGAGGATATTCGCTGCCTTTTTGGCTTTGCATATTCAGATTTGAAAAACAACTTATGATAATTAGTACATTAATTAGAGATGGACATCGACCATATAATGTGACACAAAATGGCAAACAACAAGAGAAGCAGAATGGATATTTATTAAAATTAAAAATAGCCAGTAGCCGGGCTCGGTGGCTCAGCCTGTAATCCCGCGCCTTTGGGAGGGTGAGGTGAGTGGATTGACTGAGCCTGCGGGTTTGAGACCCGCCTGAGCAGCGAGACCTCATCTCTACAATAAATAAAAAAAATCAGCGGGGCATGGTAGCGCATGCCTGTAATTCCAGCTACTTGGAAGTCTGAGGTGGAATGATCGCCGGAGCCCAGTAGGTCGAGGCTGTGGTGGCCGGGAGTGGCCACTGCACTCCAATCTGTGCGACAGAGTGAGATGCCACCTCAAAAGAGAAAAAGCCAGTAATAACATTCAATTATTTAGCAAACAGATAGTAAATGAAGACAGCAATCAGACAGTAAGATAAAGCAATAATTCAACAAACATTCGCACCAGTGAGGCCTTGGGACAGCCAGGCCAGGTAAGAAGTCCATGCAGGGTGTAGGCTTTGTGCTTTAGCAAGCAGCAGACATGGCTGG
>NW_007202741.1:0-819 GCF_000164805.1 Carlito syrichta | reverse complement strand
AAGCCCCAAGGCTGACTAGTACGCACACCTGGGTGGGGTGAAGGAGAAGCTTACAGCTTTCAACACAAGAGAGCTTGTGTGCATCTTGGAGCCCAGAGCACTCTATGGAGGATATTCGCTGCCTTTTTGGCTTTGCATATTCAGATTTGAAAAACAACTTATGATAATTAGTACATTAATTAGAGATGGACATCGACCATATAATGTGACACAAAATGGCAAACAACAAGAGAAGCAGAATGGATATTTATTAAAATTAAAAATAGCCAGTAGCCGGGCTCGGTGGCTCAGCCTGTAATCCCGCGCCTTTGGGAGGGTGAGGTGAGTGGATTGACTGAGCCTGCGGGTTTGAGACCCGCCTGAGCAGCGAGACCTCATCTCTACAATAAATAAAAAAAATCAGCGGGGCATGGTAGCGCATGCCTGTAATTCCAGCTACTTGGAAGTCTGAGGTGGAATGATCGCCGGAGCCCAGTAGGTCGAGGCTGTGGTGGCCGGGAGTGGCCACTGCACTCCAATCTGTGCGACAGAGTGAGATGCCACCTCAAAAGAGAAAAAGCAAGTAATAACATTCAATTATTTAGCAAACAGATAGTAAATGAAGACAGCAATCAGACAGTAAGATAAAGCAATAATTCAACAAACATTCGCACCAGTGAGGCCTTGGGACAGCCAGGCCAGGTAAGAAGTCCATGCAGGGTGTAGGCTTTGTGCTTTAGCAAGCAGCAGACATGGCTGCCTCTTGGGAAGTGCCACACTCAGCCTGCAGAGAGGGATGGAGAAGTGTCTGAATAATCCCTGGGCTGACAACTTGGAGTA
>NW_007202740.1:0-620 GCF_000164805.1 Carlito syrichta | reverse complement strand
ATATATATATATATATGCTTCTTTTTAATTTCAAGTTTGTCACTCGGTGAAGTTTTAGGCTTCTATTGAATTTCTTACCCAAGTAGTTAAAGTGTTATCCTAGGAATAGTTGTTTAATCCTTACCCCCTTTCTTTTTCTTTTTCTTTTTTTTTTTTTTTTTGAGTTAGAGTCTCACTCTGTCGCCCAGACTGGAGTGCAGTGGCCGCTCCCGGCCACCGCAACCTCGACCTGCTGGGGTCTGGCGATCCTTCCGCCTCAGCCTTCCTAGTAGCCGGAATTACAGGCATGCGCTAAAACACCGGGTTAATTTTTTGATTTTATTGTAGAGATGAGGTCTCGCCTGCCCGGGCCGGTCTCGAACCTGCGGGCTCAGGCAACCCACTCACCTCAGCTTCCCAAAGGCGCGGGATTACAGGCTGAGCCACCGAGCCGGGCTCCCTTACCCCCTTTCGATCTCCCCCTTCAGATGACCAGTGTTGTCTCATTCTTTGTGTGTGTGTTGGAGTCTCACTCTGTAACCTAGACTCGGGCAATCCTTCCACCTCAGCCTTCCAAGTACCTAGAACTCCAGGCATGTGCTACCATGCCTGGTTTATTTTTGATTTATGTAGAGACGATG
>NW_007202739.1:0-945 GCF_000164805.1 Carlito syrichta | reverse complement strand
TACAAGGACATTTGTCTAGGCTGACCCTAATGACCTCATTTAACCTAATTGCTACCACTTTAAAGACCCTGTTTACAAATACAGTCACATCTGAGGTTCTGGAGATTAGGACTTCAAAATGTGAATTTTGGGGAGTGTGTGGGGCCACAGTTCAGCCTGTAACATAGTGGCTTTAAATGCATTTATGTTATCTTGTAACTACCACCCTCATCTATCTCCAGAACATTTTCATCTTGTGAACTGAGACTCTGCCAGTTAAAAAGTTACTCCTTATTGTACCCTTCTCCCAGTCCCTGGCCACCACCATTCTACTTTCTGTTTCTATGAAACACAATGCTTGAGATAGTTTTTTTGTCATAATTTTTGAGAACCTTCAAAGTTCACCCAAATTAAGTTAAATATTTTTATGGTCATTCTGCAAGGTAGCCACAAACTTTTAGATTAGAGGTTCTTGAAGCTGTTAGTTCATATGCAGTTTTTTAAAAAAATCTGTGTTCTTCTTGAGAGAGATTTCAGAGTTCTCATCAGATCCCAGATAGATCTAGAGACTTAGGCAACTTTGATTTATTTTTCAAAATAATTTAAAGTTTAGTTTTTAAAATGTAAATTTTAAATTGAGAAATTGATGCATAATTCACAGAAAAAAGGTAAAAGGAAATTTCAGTATCGCTAGGTATAACTCTCTTGAAATCTAACATTCACCATGTCTAGAAGGGTCAATAATTTTATCAAAATATTATCAGATTTATTCTTTATTTGGGAAGATTTTTAAATGTACTGTTTTTATGATATTAGGCATGCATTATGTCAACTTTGCATCTCACTGTAAATGTAGACATTAAAAGTATATATGTATGTTTTTTTAATATTTTTTATTATGGTTTTGTGGGGTACAGTTAAAGGTTTAGGTATACAATTACGTTTCATTCAGCACCCTGTTGATAA
>NW_007202738.1:0-1153 GCF_000164805.1 Carlito syrichta | reverse complement strand
TGAAAAGCATTGCTTCTAAGGGATTTCTAAAATGAATCTTTTTCCCCCAATTATTTATTCACTAACTCATTTTTCATTCTGACATGTCAGTTTACTATATATAATCTCTAAAAGTTAAGATTTTAATCCTAAAATAGTAGGTTATATTCCTAAAAGAAAGGGATGTCATAAAATATCATCAGCTATTATCTGACATTCTTCTGTCTAAAATTCCAGGCTTACTTTAACTAAACACATTTTTAAAATTTAAAATCAGAATACCTTCTTAAGAATAAAATCACTGTTCACTATTCACTCCATATATTTAATTATGCATAAAACCTTCTAAGTTAGCAAATCGTCCACGCACATCATCCTTTCCTGCACACAGCAGGAAACTCTTAATCAGGCTAAAAATAAATCTGATATTGACTGAGTCCAAATTTTCTTACACTTAGTCATCAGAGGCACATTATAATCCATGTATTGGGTTCTTTAAGCCAATATGTCCTAAAATTTCTTAGAATTGACTTGTGCCTAGTACACAAAAATATTAAGTAAGGCTTAATCATTTTAAAATACTGTGTACATAATACAGCTTTTCAGATGGTTAGAGGATCCATTGATTTTTGAACTTTCCTTCAAGGCACTCTAGAAATGGAGATAGCTTACCAACAAAGCGATACACTTTGAAAAAAACAAATACAAGATTCCTAAAAACCCATGTATATTTTTTTAGAATGTTGACATTCCCTTAACAAACTTATACGTTAGGTTTCTTGAAAAGTTACTTGTTTTGATTTTGGGAGTAATTATCATATCTACCTGAGCATTTATATATAGCAGAAGGTAAAATATATGCTATTACTGTAGCATACAAATATCTATAGCTTTTACTCTAATGGTTTGTGCTATCCCTCTCTGCTGTATTCCCAATGCCACTAGCCAAGACCAAATAGTGTTACATTAACTCAACTGATTAAGCTCTACTCCCTACTTTTTTGCTATAGTATTTCATCATGTAATCCATCCTTTTCTTGATTCATAAAAACTCAAATTTGATCACATCGCCTCTTCCATGGCTCTGCATCACATAGAGGATAAATACGAATTTTCCAATGAAAGATCTTTACATCTGTCATCAGCTACCTTTTCTAGGGTCATTGTTGGCCAC
>NW_007202737.1:0-1048 GCF_000164805.1 Carlito syrichta | reverse complement strand
GGGGATGGAGAAAACACTATTTTGAAATAAAACACCGGAAAGTTAAACAGAATCTTCTTTCATGATGAAATGTAAAAGACAATTTTTGAAGTGTTAAAAAGTAGGAACCATCTCCCCACGGGAAGATCAGAAGCTCTAAAAAATGGTGATGTTATAAATTTAACAAAAAGAAAGATTAGAAGCAAATGTTTGCAAACAACATATCTGACAAAGGTCTTATGTCATGGATTATATAAACTACTCTCACAACTAAACAGTGTGTATACATATTCTCTCTCTGTCTCTCTCTCTCTCTTTCTATCTCTCCAGTTAGAAAAGGGGCAAAAGACAGAAAAGACACAACTAGCAGGGAGAGAGAGGGCAGGAGATTAGGGGCACGCAGCCACCCATGGGGGGCCAGGTCCAGTGATGGGGAGAGCGGGTATGCTTGAAGTCCAAATCTCACCTGCAAAGGTGTATGTGTCGGGAGGAGAGAGAGGCCAGAACGGAGTCAAGTAACAACCAAGGTGCTCCTGTGGCCTGCTGGTAAACATCAGTGTGATTTGGGGCAAGTGACTTTGTCTTTGGAGTCTCAGCTTTTCTCATCTGTGGAAATGACAGGCCTGTTCCATAGGCTTCTAATTGGATGTGTGAACTTTAGTGAAATCCAGTACACCTTTGGGACACAGTGGATACTGAAAAAACATCAGCTTTCTTGCCACTTTGACCTCGATTGAGTACACGACAGTGAGACAGACAGACACAAGACCCACAGATCCACAGTGAAGTTTCGAGATGCTGCATCTGAGTGACATTCCAGTACTAGTGACTAGAGAGAATGTGGACATCTGAGAATGCAGCCCTTCCATCCATAGTCAGACGGTAGCATCAGGGCTCTACACATTAATCTTATGGCGGAAACTATTTCCTGCAAAATGTATTCCCAATTTTTAAAAAGTAATTTTATCTTACAGTCCTTTTAAATCTACAGGAAAACTATAATAACAGCATACAGAGTTCCCACAGACCCCATCACCGGCTTCCACCATCATTAATGTCTTACATGAGT
>NW_007202736.1:0-750 GCF_000164805.1 Carlito syrichta | reverse complement strand
CCCCATTGGTAGGTGGTGGGGGCTTTGTCGAAGATGAGTTGGTTGAGAAATTGAAGGTTTTGCTTCTGGAATCTCAATTCTGTTCCATTGATCTATATGCCTGTTCCTGTACCAATACCAAGCTGTTTTGATGATTGTAGCTTTATAGTAAAGTTTGAAATCTGGTATTGTGATACCACCTGCTTTGTTTTTTTTGCTGAGGATTGTTCTGGCTATTCTTGGATGTTTGTGTTTCCATATGAATTCCTGTGTTGTTTTTTCTAGGTCTGAAAAGAATGTTGTTGGTAATTTAATGGGTATTGCATTGAATTTGTAGATTGCCTTAGGTAAGATGGACATCTTCACAATGTTGATTCTTCCGATCCATGAGCATGGGATATTTTTCCACTTGTTCATGTCGGCTTTGATTTCTTTGAGCAGTGTTTTGTAATTTTCATTGTAAAGGTCTTTCACGTCTCGGTCAGGAAGATGCCAAGGTATTTCATTTTTTTTGTGGCTATTGTGAATGGAACTGTGTTTTTTATTTGGGTTTCTGTTTGTTTATTATTGGTGTAGAGAAATGCGATTATCTTTTGTACATTTATTTTGTATCCTGAGACTTTGCCAAAGGCTTTTATCAATGTAAGGAGACCTTTGACAGATTCTCTTGGGTTTTCAAGGTACACCATCATGTCATCTGCATAGAGAGATAACTTGACTTCCTCTTTTCCTATTTGAATACCTCTGATTGCCTCCTCTTCTCTGATTTCT
>NW_007202735.1:0-1516 GCF_000164805.1 Carlito syrichta | reverse complement strand
TAATCCTTTTAAAATGTAAATGTCTAAAGGAGAAGGAACCGACTCAAGCTTCGGGAAGTAGCTGTGAGGACAGGGCGGCAGAAAATGACAGAAAATCTGAATATGGAACCGATGCAGCAGCTCGGTTTCTTGCCTTGAAGTGACAACAACCAGAGAGGGAGTCGGGTGCGGACGGAGGAGCTGGGCGCTCAGAACAGACACTGGCACTAGTGGAGGAGGGTGATCTGAGCATTGGGGTGTTGTGGAACACAGGGCCAGAGGAACCAACCGGCTTTTATCCATTGTGTTTTACAAGGTCTTCACTGGTAGGCTTTTATCTGTTTGTGGCCAGAAGACCTGCCTGACTGTGAGTGGTGTCGAGAATGAGCAACCGGGCTGGAAACAGAAGGAAGGGCCTTGAGCCCCAGGCACAGGACTCCGCAGCCCCCTAGAACCCTAGACCGAGCAAAGAGTTGCCTAGTGCCTGCTGAGAGCCCGCAACTCATTTTCAGGGCTGTTGCACCGAGGCACAGAGTTGGGAGGAAGACCCCAGAGATGAAGACAAAGTTACCCTGGAGAGTGTGTGATCTCATGGGAGATAGCACGTAGGAAATATGGTGGGCCAGGAAGCAGCGACTAATGGACATTAGCGCTAAGGACCAAGTGCCGCTACTGGAGGCCATGCGAAGGCATCACAGATCTCTGGGACTAGAGTCCGTGATTGTAGAATCACAGAATACCAAAATGTCAGAATTGGAGGTGACTTTACAGATTAGACAAATTAGTTCATCTATTTTCCACTGGGGAATTGGAGATAATCAGTGATTGCCAAATTATTTAAGTTAACATTCACGAGTCACCTAGTCTGGTACCTGGCAATGGAGCCCACCGCCCCCTATGTCAATACTCTTACCATGGTCCCTCAGAGACTCAGACACAGAGCTGAGGTGGTCATGGGGTCTTCTGACTCCCCATCCCTGAACGTTGCAAATGTGATAAATCAGCCTCGTGCGAGGCCCTTGGTCGTGCCTGACATCTGGGCACTAGGCCTCACCAGAAGACTCTCCATTCTCCACCTCTAGATAGCACCTCTGGCCTTCCTGATTTCTGGTCAGTGGGTCAAGGATATTAAGTTGCATCTGTTTTAGAACCTCCTAACCGTGCCCATGCTACTGTGTTGTTCTGGGTACTTCCTATTTCACAGTATTTCCTTTGGGGATGGGCTTTCGTGGCTGGCACTCTCCTGTGGGAGGGACCAGTGGACATGCTGGCCCGAGTCCAAGCAGCATAAAGCAGCAGGCAAAACTCTTTCCATTGAGCTGTGTTTCCATGGTTGGTGGTCCACCCATGACTGCAGAGGCTGTCTTTCCAAGGGGCTATGCGATTGTTGATGCCATCGGCCCCCCTGCTTTTGAGGCCGAACAAGGACAGGACTCTGCTTCGCTCGTGTATTTAACCACCAGATTTTGCAGCGACGGTCCATCTAGAGTCACTCTCCCGAACACAACCTTTAAAAACTTACTAAATAGGCAATGTT
>NW_007202734.1:0-874 GCF_000164805.1 Carlito syrichta | reverse complement strand
AAAATGTCAGATTGGAGGTGACTTTACAGATTAGACAAATTAGTTCATCTATTTTCCACTGGGGAATTGGAGATAATCAGTGATTGCCAAATTATTTAAGTTAACATTCACGAGTCACCTAGTCTGGTACCTGGCAATGGAGCCCACCGCCCCCTATGTCAATACTCTTACCATGGTCTCTCAGAGACTCAGACACAGAGCTGAGGTGGTCATAGGGTCTTCTGACTCCCCATCCCTGAACGTTGCAAATGTGATAAATCAGCCTCGTGCGAGGCCCTTGCTCATGCCTGACATCTGGACACTAGGCCTCACCAGAAGACTCTCCATTCTCCACCTCTAGATAGCACCTCTGGCCTTCCTGATTTCTGGTCAGTGGGTCAAGGATATTAAGTTGCATCTGTTTTAGAACCTCCTAACCGTGCCAATGCTACTGTGTTGTTCTGGGTACTTCCTATTTAACAGTATTTCCTTTGGGGATGGGCTTTCGTGGCTGGCACTCTCCTGTGGGAGGGACCAGTGGACACTGGCCCGAGTCCAAGCAGCATAAAGCAACAGGCAAAACTCTTTCCATTGAGCTGTGTTTCCATGGTTGGTGGTCCACCCATGACTGCAGAGGCTGTCTTTCCAAGGGGCTATGCGATTGTTGATGCCATCGGCCCCCCTGCTTTTGAGGCCGAACAAGGACAGGACTCTGCTTCGCTCGTGTATTTAACCACCAGATTTTGCAGCGACGGTCCATCTAGAGTCACTCTACAGAACACAACCTTTAAAAACTTACTAAATAGGCAATGTTTCACCATTAATCTCGCTTTGGACAATAGATGCCAGTCCGCTGTTCATCCACATACGAACAAGACACAGAGAGCGGCCGATG
>NW_007202733.1:0-866 GCF_000164805.1 Carlito syrichta | reverse complement strand
CACTGAGGAATTGGAGATAATCAGTGATTTGCCAAATTATTTAAGTTAACATTCACGAGTCACCTAGTCTGGTACCTGGCAATGGAGCCCACCGCCCCCTATGTCAATACTCTTACCATGGTCTCTCAGAGACTCAGACACAGAGCTGAGGTGGTCATAGGGTCTTCTGACTCCCCATCCCTGAACGTTGCAAATGTGATAAATCAGCCTCGTGCGAGGCCCTTGCTCGTGCCTGACATCTGGACACTAGGCCTCACCAGAAGACTCTCCGTTCTCCACCTCTAGATAGCACCTCTGGCCTTCCTGATTTCTGGTCAGTGGGTCAAGGATATTAAGTTGCATCTGTTTTAGAACCTCCTAACCGTGCCAATGCTACTGTGTTGTTCTGGGTACTTCCTATTTAACAGTATTTCCTTTGGGGATGGGCTTTCGTGGCTGGCACTCTCCTGTGGGAGGGACCAGTGGACACTGGCCCGAGTCCAAGCAGCATAAAGCAACAGGCAAAACTCTTTCCATTGAGCTGTGTTTCCATGGTTGGTGGTCCACCCATGACTGCAGAGGCTGTCTTTTCAAGGGGCTATGCGATTGTTGATGCCATCTGCCCCCCTGCTTTTGAGGCCGAACAAGGACAGGACTCTGCTTCGCTCATGTATTTAACCACCAGATTTTGCAGCGACGGTCCATCTAGAGCCACTCTACAGACCACAACCTTTAAAAACTTACTAAATAGGCAATGTTTCACCATTAGTCTCGCTTTGGACAATAGATGCCAGTCCGCTGTTCATCCACATACGAACAAGACACAGAGAGTGGCCGATTCAACACTTGCTTCATTATAATAATAAAAACCCCAGTCAGACACAGAA
>NW_007202732.1:0-799 GCF_000164805.1 Carlito syrichta | reverse complement strand
TATGCGATTGTTGATGCCATCGGCCCCCCTGCTTTTGAAGGCCGAACAAGGACAGGACTCTGCTGCGCTCGTGTATTTAACCACCAGATTTTGCAGCGACGGTCCATCTAGAGTCACTTTACAGAACACAACCTTGAAAAAACTTACTAAATAGGCAATGTTTTACCATTAATCTCGCTTTGGACAATAGATGCCAGTCCGCTGTTCATCCACATACGAACAAGACACAGAGAGTGGCCGATTGCAACCCTTGCTTCATGATAATAATAAAAACCCCAGTCAGACACAGAAGCTCATGACTGTGATCCCAGCATTTTGGGATGCAGTGGCAGGAGGATACGTTGAGCCCGGAAGTTTGTCGGGAAACTTCATCGTTATGAAAAATACAAAAAACCCTGGAGTATGGTGGTGTGTGTCGTTAGTCCCAGCAACTCAGAAGGCTGAAGTGAGAGGACCGCTTGAGCCCGATTGTTCAAGTCTGCGATGCACTCTAACCCGGGCAATATAGCAAGACTCTGTATCTACAAAACAAAACACAAAAAACCCAAAGTAGGTTAGGCTAATTCATCATTTTTTATACTTGAAATTTATTTATTCTATGTCTGCATATTTAAAGCTCGTTCCTGCTGACACACACCTTCTTGATGCTTCACCCCTCTCCTTCCATAATAAAAGGCGCCGGGCAGCCCCCTTCAGGGAGCCAGCTCTCAAATCTTCCTCCCGTGTTTTCTCCTTTGAACAAATTCCCAGTAAAACCTTGTCTGAGGATCTGTTTGGTCTCATGTCAACGTATAGTACA
>NW_007202731.1:0-1370 GCF_000164805.1 Carlito syrichta | reverse complement strand
AAAAATGGACTGGATAAAGAAAATGTGATACATATACATGCTGGAATATTGCACAGTCATAAAGAAGAACAAAATCATGGACTTCACAGGAAAATGGATGGAGTTGAAGCCCATCATACTTAGTGATCTATCACAGAAGCAAAGAAGCAAATACTTCATGTTTTCACTCATTAGGGGGCCCTGAACATTAATCAAATTAGCAAAGGGGAGAAATCAGCAGTCACTGGGCATCCCTAGGCAAAGAAGGCATGGAGAGGGTGCACATAAGAACACAAAGGGTGCCTGATTCCATACCAGGGGGAGTGAGGGCCAGTTGGAGACTCAAACTTCACTTGCATTCAACCTACTTGTGTAGTCAATACTTACTTGTATTCCACAACATACGAAAAGGCACACACAATATCAAAGAAGAAAAAAAGCAGAATGTGTCCCAATACCTGATTTTAGGAGTTATTTTTAGTCAGAAAAATGTACTGGTGAAATAATGCATTAATCAACAAAACAGAATAGAGAGTTTAGAAACTGGTTTGTAAACAAATGATGCTGGAAAAATTGGACCTCCACATGTAAAAAGTGAACTTAGACACAGATTTTGACGTTCTACAAAAATTAGCTGATCATGAAATTTTAAAATTAAATAAATAATGTAGCATGATACGACCTCTTGAACATGGAAAAATCTACATGACCTGGGATTTGGAAATGAATTTTTAAATAAAACACCACTAGTATTATTCATGAATACAAAATTGGCATGCTGAATGTTATTAAAACTACTTTGTGAAAGAAAATAAGAAATTAAAAAGACAGAAAACATTTGCAAAATGTATATGTGCTAAGGAACTTATATTCAAAATATGTTATGAGAGGATCCTCCACAAAAAAATGGAATTATTTTTGAAGGGGTGATCCGATGTAATACACTCGAATTTATTCCTCCAGATCAAATTAGAAACCAGAGTTTTTTATCTGAAAGCCAGGTGCACACTATCACGCCCGGCTAATTATTTGATTTAGTGTAGAGATGAGGTCTTGCCAAGTTGCCCAGGTGGGTCTCGAACCCTCAGGTTCAGGCAGTCCACTCTCCTCGGCCTCCAGCCCAGTCTGTTGTCATTTATTTTTATTTTTTTATTTTTATTTTTTTGAGTTGGAGTCTCACTCAGTCGTCCAGACTTGAGTGCAGTGGCCACCACAGCCTCGACCTGCTGGGCTCCAGCGATCCTTCCACCTCAGCCTTCCAAGTAGCTGGAATTACAGGCGTGCACTACCATGCCTGGCTGATATTTTGATTTATT
Source organism: Carlito syrichta (assembly GCF_000164805.1). Classification (NCBI taxonomy): domain Eukaryota; kingdom Metazoa; phylum Chordata; class Mammalia; order Primates; family Tarsiidae; genus Carlito; species Carlito syrichta. The sequence goes on along the minus strand of NW_007202731.1, from coordinate 75 downwards.
GTAGAGATGAGGCCTCACCTGCCCAAGCGGGTCTCGAACCCACGGGCTCAGGCAATCCACTCACTTCCACCTCCG
>NW_007202730.1:0-981 GCF_000164805.1 Carlito syrichta | reverse complement strand
ATACAAAATTGGCATGCTGAATGTTATTAAAACTACTTTGTGAAAGAAAAATAAGAAATTAAAAAGACAGAAAACATTTGCAAAATGTATATGTGCTAAGGAACTTATATTCAAAATATGTTATGAGAGGATCCTCCACAAAAAAATGGAATTATTTTTGAAGGGGTGATCCGATGTAATACACTCGAATTTATTCCTCCAGATCAAATTAGAAACCAGAGTTTTTTATCTGAAAGCCAGGTGCACACTATCACGCCCGGCTAATTATTTGATTTAGTGTAGAGATGAGGTCTTGCCAAGTTGCCCAGGTGGGTCTCGAACCCTCAGGTTCAGGCAGTTCACTCTCCTCGGCCTCCAGCCCAGTCTGTTGTCATTTATTTTTATTTTTTTATTTTTATTTTTTTGAGTTGGAGTCTCACTCAGTCGTCCAGACTTGAGTGCAGTGGCCACCACAGCCTCGACCTGCTGGGCTCCAGCGATCCTTCCACCTCAGCCTTCCAAGTAGCTGGAATTACAGGCGTGCACTACCATGCCTGGCTGATATTTTGATTTATTGTAGAGATGAGGCCTCACCTGCCCAAGCGGGTCTCGAACCCACGGGCTCAGGCAATCCACTCACTTCCACCTCCCAAGGCGCGGGATTACAGGCTGAGCCACCGAGCCCTGCTTGCTGTCATTTCTTTAGTATTTTTGAGATTGGAAATCATCTAAGTTATGAAAAGAATCATAGTTGTTATTTTTTAAATTTGTATAGTTTTATTTGCTCTTCTTATGTTGTTTCACTAGCCATTGTCTATTGATATAATAATATTATTTTTCTGTTTTAGTCTGTGAATGTAGTGAATTATATTGAATTTTTTTTAAATGTTGAACTAACTTACACCACAAGCATAAGTTCCATTTTATTGTAAGTATATAACTCTTATTCTATGTTTACTCAATTTGATATGTCAGTGAGAAAAACTTTTGTGTCTAATTTTA
>NW_007202729.1:0-895 GCF_000164805.1 Carlito syrichta | reverse complement strand
TCAGTCGTCCAGACTTGAGTGCAGTGGCCACCACAGCCTCGCCTGCTGGGCTCCAGCGATCCTTCCACCTCAGCCTTCCAAGTAGCTGGAATTACAGGCGTGCACTACCATGCCTGGCTGATATTTTGATTTATTGTAGAGATGAGGCCTCACCTGCCCAAGCGGGTCTCGAACCCACGGGCTCAGGCAATCCACTCACTTCCACCTCCCAAGGGGCGGGATTACAGGCTGAGCCACCGAGCCCTGCTTGCTGTCATTTCTTTAGTATTTTTGAGATTGGAAATCATCTAAGTTATAAAAAGAATCATAGTTGTTATTTTTTAAATTTGTATAGTTTTATTTGCTCTTCTTATGTTGTTTCACTAGCCATTGTCTATTGATATAATAATATTATTTTTCTGTTTTAGTCTGTGAATGTAGTGAATTATATTGAATTTTTTTAAATGTTGAACTAACTTACACCACAAGCATAAGTTCCATTTTTTGTAAGTATATAACTCTTATTCTATGTTACTCAATTTGATATGTCAGTGAGTAAAAACTTTTGTGTCTAATTTTATAAGTGATCTTGGTTTGTATCTTTCTTTTGATGTCTTTATCTGGTTTTGATATTAGGGTGCTGGAGTCCTGCTCCAGCCGGGTTCAGGGTACCCCAAAGTTGGAGATGGCGTCGGTGATTGGGGGGAAGAAGAGAAAGAAAGAGACTGGACTCCAGTCTAGTGCAGAAGCGATGTGTGTCATTAGGAATTACAACGGGTCTTTTATACACAAAGTCAGATGTGGGAGGGGCGTCCCCCACCACAAGTAACCTTAATCCATGAAAACTTAATCAATGGTTGCCTTAAACCCTTTTTCATATAGTCTTAAAATCCCATAACAAAGAATACCCGAATCC
>NW_007202728.1:0-881 GCF_000164805.1 Carlito syrichta | reverse complement strand
GCCATGCATCCCATGACAATATTTCAGTCAACAATAGAGCACATAGAAAACAGTGGTCCCATAAGATTATAATAGAGCTGAAAAATTTCTATTGCTTAATGAATCACAGACTCTTTTTAATTATAAAAATGTGGGGGACAATTCAGGGTTGGGTATACAAACGTTGATTATGCAGGTACCCTTGTTGATGAGGCATGCTGCTCCCTCCCCTAGCAGTTTCCCTTAACTGCCAATCCCACCCTCCTCCCCTGACAGTTTCCCACTACTGCCAATCCCTTTTCTATAGTATTATAATTGTTCAAGGACTGCTTATGAGTGAGAATATATGGTACTCTGTGACATTTTAACATTGTAGCACACACGTATTTGTGGTGATGTTGTAAACACATCTATTGTGTTGCAGCCATAAAAAAAGCATAGCATGTGCAATTATGTACAGTACATAACACTTGGTAATGATAAATACCTATGCAATAGGCTTATGTATTTATGATGCTAAACATTTTATTCTTATTTTAGAGTGTACTTTTTCAACTTATGTAGAACAGTCACAGGCAGGTCCTTCTGGAAGTACTGAAGGAGATAGCTCCACGCACATTACTGTCCCTGAAGACCTTCCAGTGGGACAAGATGTGGTGGTGAAAGACAATGATATTGATGATCCTGATCCTGTGTAGGCCTAGGCTAAGGTGTGTTTGTGTCTTAGTTTTTAACAAAAAGTTTAAAAAGTAAAAATAAAATATTTTAAGACTAAAAAAAAAAAAGAAAGCAAGAAATTCCAATATAACAAAAAAAACTACAATAAAATCATAGTCTAGTGCCATAAACTTAAAGTCTAAAGCAAAATTCAGACTAGGTAAATTTCTTCTTATGATAAAAGC
>NW_007202727.1:0-791 GCF_000164805.1 Carlito syrichta | reverse complement strand
TAATAACTGTAATCCCTACCTTTCCATGCTCTCTGGCGCTATCTCTAAATGACTTTGTAAGAATTCATTGAGAAGCTTTGACAGAAACAACTTGCCGTTTTCTCCCTTGATTACACAATGTGGTGGCTTCTACTACCATGCTACTGTAAGAAATTCTGCCATGAAGAACTCTGTACACGATTTTTTTTTTGCATTTTAAAATATTCCTTAGAATTTTTTTCTAAAACTGGGATTGCTGGATGAGATGGAAAATGCATTTTATGGTTATTTATTTGTTAAGTTTCCAAAAGGGTCTGATTCATTTAAAGCACCACAGCAGTATTCTGAGGAGAGGAGATGAAGGTTCCAGTTTGAATACACCCTCATTAATAAGGAATTGCATTTTGATTCTGGATTTTTTCTTAGTAGATAAAAATTGCACATTTTTACAAATTCCATCATAATTTCATTTCAGTCTGTCTTGCTAATTCGCACTTTCTGTCATTTGCTTTTCAACATGGGTTCTTTCTTTCTCAATAATTTCTTTTTTACTCCATTATTTATGCTTTTGCTGCTCTCCTGACTATAATGTTTTGTTTATGACTCTGTTATACTATGTATTATACTATGTCTTACAGAACATTTATTTGGAAAACCGTGTCCTTTAATAGGTCATCAGGGTTTTTTGGAAGGGATGTCGATTTTTATCTGTGATTTTCCTGTGCAGTGTCTTATATGCTGTGGGGCTTAATGAATAAAACACTTTATCATGCTACCTCATCTAATTTGCACAACAATAAGTTGACAGTAGG
>NW_007202726.1:0-972 GCF_000164805.1 Carlito syrichta | reverse complement strand
AAAATATCCCTCATTGCATTGGCCTACCAAGCAGCTGGGTGGCTGTGTATATAAGCCTGAAACATATTTTTGAAAGCCAATAAACATAGTGACGTTGCCTGTTTGTTCCTAATGTCACTGGACAGAATGGTAACAGAAGAGGATGAGCTTAGGGATTTGAATTCCCAGCTCAAGTACCTCATAAATAGTCTGAAGTTTCATTTCTTAACTCAGTCACTGCAGAGTGTCTGGAATGTTATTGCATGACACTTGACAATTATCCAATAGGATTGGACATTTTACAACTAATTTTTTATGACCTCTTTCTTGAACATTTGACTGAATTCATGGTTTTATCCCATTGGTATCCCATTGGTATCTGGTCCTCTCAGCCACTAAACTGTCACTTGTCCTGTTTAGGTATTTTTTTCTCAAAGCTTAAAACTGTTGACCTTCCTAGTCATTCGTTTAACTAGGGTGTGTTAGTGCCTACTACAGAACAGGCACACTTTGAGGGGAGGGGGACACAAAAGCTTGCAAAATTAACAACACTCATGCCAGCAGAGAGCTTAAATGCTAGCGGAGCTTGCCTTGCAACATATCATTCACATTGACTTCTTTGATTTGATTGCTACTAATATCTTTTAGGTAAAATCTGGCCTAGGTAAAGTCACCTTCCCTGTACTTCCAATCCAAACCAATCTTGAGATATTTTGTTTAGTCACAGATGGTCTTTAGACTGGGACTGACACCCTCACGCTAATTCAAAAAATCTGTAATTTGGCTGGGCTCAGTGGCTCAGCCTGTAATCCCGTGCTTTGGGAGGCCAAGGTGAGTGAATTGCCTAAGCCCGCGGGTTTGAGACTCTACTGGGCAACTTGGCGAGACCTCATCTCTACAATAAGTCAAAAAATCAGCTGGACATGGAAGTGCATGCCTGTAATTCTGGCTACTGGAAGGCTGAGGCAGAAAGATCACCAGAACCCAGCAAGG
>NW_007202725.1:0-614 GCF_000164805.1 Carlito syrichta | reverse complement strand
TTGCATCACGCGTGACGTCTCAGGCCCTTTACTCTACTATGGCGAGCTCGATCACCACCTCTGCCGGGCCCTACCGGAAAAAGCTGTGAGATACCTCCGTTACCTGGCACCAGGAAGTCGGGAGAGAAAAAACGTCCCTATCGATCGATGTGGCTAAAACCCAAATTCTATATGGTGCTCTGCGGGTCGCATATCTCACTGTAGCTGACATATAGGCCCGAAGAACTCTGGACTATAGAAGTGAACCGTAAAAGCCTAGAGGGTGAGCAGAGCCGTTTTGAAAGATCTCGAGTCTGGCTCTGCTCCCTGGATTAGAGCTCAGAAATGCCCTTTCAGCCAGCTCCCCGCCCCTTTCATCTGTCGGTATCAAGGGGGGAAGCCTAGCGTGACTCGGACCCTAGCAGTGGGAAACGCTACCCACACATACCGGGGCCAGCCGGCGACCACCCACCGGACCGGTACTAGAAGAATCGATGGACGCCACCCGCGGGGCTGTTCGGATGAGCCCCTGAATCGAAAACATCCGGGTGCCGCGTCATCCTCCCGTGAACAGCCAGGCAGTGTGGGGGGAAGGGTGGGAGCGGGGTCCTCAAAGGGTCGAGGGGGAGTTCCCG
>NW_007202724.1:0-754 GCF_000164805.1 Carlito syrichta | reverse complement strand
GATATTTTCCAAGCTAATAAATAAAAAATAGGCCAGGCTCGGTGGTTCAGCCCTGTAATCCTGTGCCTTTGGGAGGCTGAGGTGAGTGGATTGCCTGAGCCCGCGGTTTTCGAGACCCCCCTGGGCAACTTGTCAAGACCTCATCTCTACAATAAATCAAAAATCAGCCCGGGCATGGGTAGCATGTGCCTACAATTCTGGCTACTCAGAAGGCTGAGGCAGAAGGATTGCCAGAGACCAGCAGGTTGAGGATGCAGTGGCCGGGAGCGGCCACTGCACTCCAGTCTGGGTGACAGAGTGAGACTCCAACTCAAAAATGAATAAGTAAATAAATAAATAAAAATATGTAGACTTTTCCCATTCAAATTTAATATATTCCAAAGCATTAGAATGACAGCATCAGGAAACTTTTGGTTTCAAGCAACAGAAATTCAGCTCAAACAAAGAAAATGGTGGTTTCCTGTAAGGGCCAGGGGATCATTCTTCCAGAAAGGAAGAATGGAGCCCTTGAGGTGGCAGAAGGGGAGCTGGCCTGGGGTTGACAGACTCTGGGGGCTGAAGTCTGGCCAGGACTGATTCCATCTTGCACTGTGACATTCTTCAGTGGTGTGGTTTCACACTTTTAAAGACAAAGATGGCCTTTCTCCATTGAGAAAGGTAGCTGTAAGTCCCTCCAAAAGAATATCTTTCCAGATCTATTGGATCAAAAACTCCCGAGGAATGGTTCTGATTGGAAGAGTTTGGGTCACCCTCT
>NW_007202723.1:0-1303 GCF_000164805.1 Carlito syrichta | reverse complement strand
GTGAGTGGATTGCCTGAGCCCGCGGTTTCGAGACCCACCTGGGCAACTTGTCAAGACCTCATCTCTACAATAAATCAAAAATCAGCCGGGCATGGTAGCATGTGCCTACAATTCTGGCTACTCAGAAGGCTGAGGCGGAAGGATTGCCAGAGACCAGCAGGTTGAGGATGCAGTGGCCGGGAGCGGCCACTGCACTCCATCTGGGTGACAGAGTGAGACTCCAACTCAAAAATGAATAAGTAAATAAATAAATAAAAATATGTAGACTTTTCCCATTCAAATTTAATATATTCCAAAGCATTAGAATGACAGCATCAGGAAACTTTTGGTTTCAAGCAACAGAAATTCAGCTCAAACAAAGAAAATGGTGGTTTCCTGTAAGGGCCAGGGGATCATTCTTCCAGAAAGGAAGAATGGAGCCCTTGAGGTGGCAGAAGGGGAGCTGGCCTGGGGTTGACAGACTCTGGGGGCTGAAGTCTGGCCAGGACTGATTCCATCTTGCACTGTGACATTCTTCAGTGGTGTGGTTTCACACTTTTAAAGACAAAGATGGCCTTTCTCCATTGAGAAAGGTAGCTGTAAGTCCCTCCAAAAGAATATCTTTCCAGATCTATTGGATCAAAAACTCCCGAGGAATGGTTCTGATTGGAAGAGTTTGGGTCACCCTCTATCCCTCAATAAGTCATTGTGGCCAAGGAGATGGTGCTCTGCCACAGGTCCTTCTCAAGCTGCAAACTCTACCCACCAGAACAAGGGGGGACAGCATAGTCATTGCCACCCAGAGGATATCTTTGAGCCAGGCCAATTCACCATTTGAAACTCCAAACAACAGAGAAGTCTAGGGAAATAAGATTTATCCTCAACCCCATCACCCCTAAAAGAACAGTGTTGTGTGAACATTTCTAGTTTGTTTTTAAACACATACACTTTAACTGTACAATATTGTCAGAGCTGCTTCACAAATAGATGGTTTTGAAACATACCTGGAGAAACGAGGCTGGAAGACACAGAAACAATGCTCACATCTGAGGTTTAGCCTTCGTGAAGAACTGTTTCGGTTCCTGAAGTGTCCTCAGAAATGAAGTACAACTTCAGGAGTGTGGAGGGATGATCGAGGGATAGGCCTGTGTGTCCTTTTTTCTGTTCCTTCAACAGCATTTTGAAAAGCCTTCTGTAGGCCAAACATTAGTTACTCTAGGCTCTGAGGAATTGGTAGTAAACAAAATGAGCCAATGTTCCCTGTCCTTCTGGATCCAGAAAATACTGATGATGGAAGGAAAAAAAAGACAAAAGATAAAAAAGT
>NW_007202722.1:0-843 GCF_000164805.1 Carlito syrichta | reverse complement strand
AGAAGAAACTAGGAAGGAGCTGATATCTGAGATACAGTAATAAAGAATACTGTGAATGAAATAAATAACAAATTGATAAGCATGGAAAGCAGAATTACCCAAGCAGAAGAAAGAATCTCAGAGCTTGAGGACCAAAATATAGAAATAACCCAAACTCTTAAAAACACAGAAAATAAGCTAAAAAAGACAGAACAAAACCTTCAAGAGATGAGTGACTACCTCAAGAGGCCTAACCTAAGAATAATCGGACTCCCTGAGGCAGAAAGAGAAACAGAGACCACATTGGAACAAACTTTCCACGAGATCATTCAAGAAAATTTCCCTCATCTAATCAGTGATACAAAAATTCAAACACAAGAGATTCAGAGAACCCCCGCAAGACAACAAATGAGAAGACCAACTCCTAGACACATAATAATTCGCCTAAATAAAGTAGGCACAAAAGAAAAGAATCCTAAAGGCAGCAAGAGAAAAAGGCCAGATCACCCACCATGGAAGACCAATCAGAATAGCAGCAGATTTATCTGCAGAAACCCTGCAGGCTAGGAGAGCTTGGAGCCCTATCTTCAAAGTCCTAAAGGATAAACAATTTCAACCAAGAATAACCTACCCAGCCAAGCTAAGCTTCATCAGTGAGGGAGAATTAAAATCTTTCCCAGATATCCAATCCCTAAGAACTTATGCAGCCACAAAACCATCTCTACATGAAACACTTAAGAAAGTACTAAACACAGAAGAAAAGGAAAAAAGAACAACGTTCTTCACAAGAGTACAGGGAAAAGAATAAAATATACACGAACCAACCCCAAAAGCAAAAGAAAGACAAAAAAAAAGAAAAAGAAA
>NW_007202721.1:0-842 GCF_000164805.1 Carlito syrichta | reverse complement strand
ACAGCTAAACCACTGGCTGATACACCACGAAGAAATACCAATGCTAAGAAAGAAAGAACAGTCTGAGCTTCAGAGACAGTTCTGAAGAGTTTGTCTTGGCAAGGATGTCAGCGATGTGTTTACAAAATTTTAGTATTATAAAAAAGTGGTGTCAACTGAGAAGAGCTAAATCCTTAGGGCTTTATCACCCCTGTGAAAAAAGTTGGTGAAGAAACAGACAGAGCACAAAGAGAAATGAATAAAGTCAAGAAGTGGAGCAAACAATATTGACAACGAAATGAAATATTTGGAAAATCTTCAGATATGCTCACTAGTTTACTCTCTCCTCGATTTTGTGCATAATCAGAGCTCAAATACCAAAGAAGCTGAGAGAAACTACTTCTTCAAAATCAAAAGTGATGCCTTTCTCAAAGTTACTCCAAAATACGCTGCATACACACACCCTTGTCAGTCAACCTTACATTTCCAGCTTGTTTTCCACTGATTCTTCTGAACACCGGGCCCGCCAGGCCACTCGCTATGCTGTGAATGTGATCCATGCTTTTCCACCTCTGACTTCCTTTCCCACCTGGCAGTCATTTTCTCCCTCCCTCAAGATCCATCTTGTACTACCCCTCCTCCCTGGTCCCCCCACCTAGCTGAGTTTCCTCTTTTTTTTGATGAGAAAATATAGTTTATTTAAAAGTATATTAGAGAGAGAGAGACGATTCACCTCCCCAAGGTGGGGGAGGTGGCCAAAGCCAGGAAGTGTGGCAACAGCCATAGCTCCAAGAACACATGGCCACACCAGGGTCTAGCAAGGCAATGGCTGTTTCCTCTTATTTTAAGCCCTATGGTACAGA
>NW_007202720.1:0-1009 GCF_000164805.1 Carlito syrichta | reverse complement strand
TGAGGGAGGTCAGTCCTGTTGTTCCCTAAAGGCATTTTAGGTATTTGGCATGAAATATGCTGAGCTGAACCCCATACTTGAGGGTGAAAATGCCCCCTCAACTTGAGAGTGGAAGTAGAAAAAGAGAGAAGGTTATTTATTTGTTGTTTTGTCTTGTTTTTGTTTTTGTTTTTGTTTTTGAGTTGGAGTCTCATTCTGTCACCCAGTCTGGAGTGCAGTGGCCACTCCCGGACACCATAGCCTTGACCTGCTGGGCTCTGGCGATCCTTCCACCTCAGCCTTCCGGGTAGCCAGTATTACAGGAGTGCGCTACCATGCTCGGTTAATTTTTTTTTTTAAATTGTAGAGATGAGGTCTCACCTGCCCAGGCGGGGCTCCAACCTGCGGGCTCAGGCAATCCACTCACCTCAGCCTCTCAAAGGCACGGGATTACAGGCTGAGCCACCAAGCCTGGCTTGTCTTGTTTTTTTGAGTTGGAGTCTCACTCTGTCCCCCAGGTTAGAGTGCTAGGCCACACTCATGGCCACCCCAGCGTCGACCTGTTGGGCTCCAGCAATCAAGAAGTTTATTTGTTAATATGAAGCATTTGGATTCTGTCCATGCTCACAGAGACATGGTGCAGTGAATCTGGCTAGATCCACTGCTGAGAAGAGGGTCCCAGGTTAGGCCACAGCCCCTAGGCCATCTGCATGCTCTCCGTGACCAGTCCAAGATCTGGGACCTTTCATTGAGGCCTTCCTTTCCAGGAATTTTGGTGGGAATGCAGATAACAGAATCGCCGTGGGGGTTATGTTCTCATACCTCCTGTCCACCAGTCTTACTCTCTCCTTCCAGATGTGAGAAAACACTATTTCAGAACAAAATCCAGTAGATTTACCTAACTGGTGAAATAAGAAAGGTCTAGGAAGTTGCAGTTCTCTTCATGCCCATCCCTCCTGTTCCTTTTGTTTTAAACAATGGAGCCAAATTTCAAACAAACATGGAAAAGGTGCATAAAAGGTAATGGATT
>NW_007202719.1:0-896 GCF_000164805.1 Carlito syrichta | reverse complement strand
CCCACTGTTAGTTTTGCCACGCTCGTCCCCTCCCTGCCCACCAAGGAACCTGCAATTCTCTAGTGGCTACCAGGGCAACCTGGGTTCTAGGTGAGAATGACGACAACTCGAATAGAGCACTCCTATGAACATCAAAGTATATTATCTAAGAAAGAAGTGTAATGCAAATTTAAACAGCAAATATCTAACACTGAATCATACACGATTTTCAGCAATGAAGAGCCTAGCCCCTCAAGTAAAGAGAAAAAATTAAATCAAGCTATTAAATACAATTTTTGTTTATCTCTGATTTTAAGATAATTTTTTTTGGTTGAACCACCATGTTCGTCATTGATTTTAAGATACTTTTTAGAGAAAATTTTCCAGTTAGATAATTTTGATACTTTTTATACGTATGTTATCTCATTTCATTTGCACTTTAGGAAAATATCAAGAATGGCCCTGCACTTCGCTAGTTTCCTGTTGAATATGTCTCTGGTTCCTCTGTCTTTGATCCCGCATGTTTTATGGGTGCTGTGTGGATATATATATATATATATATATATATATATATATATGCTTCTTTTTAATTTCAAGTTTGTCACTCGGTGAAGTTTAGGCTTCTGTTGAATTTCTTACCCAAGTAGTTAACGTGTTATCCTAGGAATAGTTGTTTAATCCTTACCCCCTTTCTTTTTCTTTTTCTTTTTCTTTTTTTTTTTTTTGAGTTAGAGTCTCACTCTGTCGCCCAGACTGGAGTGCAGTGGCCGCTCCCGGCCACCGCAACCTCGACCTGCTGGGGTCTGGCGATCCTTCCGCCTCAGCCTTCCTAGTAGCCGGAATTACAGGCATGCGCTAAAACACCTGGTTTTTTTTTGATTTTATTGTAGAGATGAGGTCTCGCCTGCCCGGGCCGG
>NW_007202718.1:0-794 GCF_000164805.1 Carlito syrichta | reverse complement strand
CTATAATGTGCAGAAGCCAACACAGAAAATCAGGCAAAATAAAGAAACATGGAAATATGTTCTAGGTAAAAGCACAAGATAAATCTCCATAAACCAACCCTATTAAAATGGAGATACCCAGCAGAGAATTCAAAATAATGGTAATCAAGGTTATCACCAAAGACAGGAAAGAAATGTAAGAGAAAATTGAGAATTTATAAAAGGAGAAAATACAAAAGTGCCAAACAGAGGTCATAGAGCTGAAGAATGCTATAACTATATTTTAAAAATTCAATAGGGGGATTCAACAGCCAACTAGATTAAGCAGAAATAAAGGTAAGTGAACTAGAATACAAGTCCAAGAAAATCATCTAATCTGAATGAGCAAAAGAAAAAAGGAGTGAAGAGGGAAGATAGTTTGAGGGACTTATGGGACACCATCAAGTGGAAAACATACACTCCTTGGTTTTTCAGAAGAAGTAAAACAGAAAGGAACAGAAAACATATTCCAAAAATAATGGCAGAAAAGTGCCCAAGGGTAAAAACAGAGAACTCTAGACCCCCAAACCCCCAAATCCTAAAGAATACAACTCCAAAGAGACTGAACTTGAAACATATAATAATTACATTGCCAACACTTAAAGACAGAGAGTTTTGAAAGTAGCAGGGGAAAAGTAAGTCATTATGTACAAAGAAACTGTACAGGACTATCAGAAGATTTTTTTCATCAGAAATCCTACAGGCTAGAAGGAGTGAAAGTAATTGAAAACCCTGAAAAAATTAAAAATGCTAGTCAAAAATACTGCACCTCAAAT
>NW_007202717.1:0-1206 GCF_000164805.1 Carlito syrichta | reverse complement strand
ACAAAATAAAGAAACATGGAAATATGTTCTAGGTAAAAGCACAAGATAAATCTCCATAAACCAGCCCTATTAAAATGGAGATACCCAGCAGAGAATTCAAAATAATGGTAATCAAGGTTATCACCAAAGACAGGAAAGAAATGTAAGAGAAAATTGAGAATTTATAAAAGGAGAAAATACAAAAGTGCCAAACAGAGGTCATAGAGCTGAAGAATGCCATAACTATATTTTAAAAATTCAATAGGGGGATTCAACAGCCAACTAGATTAAGCAGAAATAAAGGTAAGTGAACTAGAATACAAGTCCAAGAAAATCATCTAATCTGAATGAGCAAAAGAAAAAAGGAGTGAAGAGGGAAGATAGTTTGAGGGACTTATGGGACACCATCAAGTCGAAAACATACACTCCTTGGTTTTTCAGAAGAAGTAAAACAGAAAGGAACAGAAAACATATTCCAAAAATAATGGCAGAGAAGTGCCCAAGGGTAAAAACAGAGAACTCTAGACCCCCAAACCCCCAAATCCTAAAGAATACAACTCCAAAGAGACTGAACTTGAAACATATAATAATTACATTGCCAACACTTAAAGACAGAGAGTTTTGAAAGTAGCAGGGGAAAAGTAAGTCATTATGTACAAAGAAACTGTACAGGACTATCAGAAGATTTTTTTCATCAGAAATCCTACAGGCTAGAAGGGAGTGGAAAGTAATTGAAAACCCTGAAAAAAATTAAAAATGCTAGTCAAAAATACTGCACCTCAAATTCTGGCTTTTATTAATGAAAGGGTGTTAAAGGTATTCTCAGACAAAAAATCTAATAGTTTGTACTACTATAACTATATTTTAAAAATTGCTAAAGGGAGTTATTTAAGCTGAAGAAAATAGACAATAATTCATAATATGAAAACGTATGAAAGTATAAAACTAGTAAATGTAAGTACCTTTTCTTTATTTTTTTTCTTTTTTTTGTAGTTGGAATCTCACTCTGTCGCCCAGACTGAAGTGCTGGGCTCCGGTGATCCTTCCACCTCAGCCTTCCAAGTAGCCGGGATTACAGGCATGCACTATCATGCCCGGCTGATTTTTTGATTTATTGTAGAGATGAGGTCTCGCTGCCCAGGCTGGTCTCGAGCCTGCGGGCTCAGACAATCCACTCACCTCAGCTTCCCAAAGGCGCGGGATTACAGGCTGAGTCACCAAGCCTGG
>NW_007202716.1:0-703 GCF_000164805.1 Carlito syrichta | reverse complement strand
TTTTTCACATGCAATTTATACCTCCTGGAGACTAGCAAAGTGTGTCTGTATAATAGCCTCCAAAGAAATATATTCTATATTATGATAAATAAGGAAATATAATTTATTAATAGCTCATTACTGATCAACAATATGGAATATAAAAATTCATGGATTTTTAAAATCTTTTGTTTCAGGTAGTATAGCAGAATGCAATATAAAGCCTAAAACTTTGGAATCAGAAAAATTTAGGCTTAAATTTTACTTTCACTCACAATTTAATGAAAGAGTAACCTCTGAAGAGAGGAAACTATAAACTGGAACTGGAACAGGAACTGTCTGTTAGATCTGGTATAGAGTGTGCATTTAGGTAAAATGAATTAAAGAACTATCCTGACTTACCTCGGAATCTTCTGGTGGCAATATATTATAGCTTTTGGAAGGTCTTAGGAAAATGTACTAACATCCTCATCCCAGGAAGGCACAAAACTTAGAAGAAATAGCAGGAGGATCTTTTTTGAAGTCTGTTAAACTCTTCCCTTGACAGAGAGGAATGTTTTTTAAGTGACCCTCCACTTATTGTCCTCTATAAGGAGTGCATGGTTTTTATTTTCTTCTCTTTATTTCCCCTGAGGATCAAGAACAGAGTGCTTCAACCCAAAGGAAGAGGAAGCTACAACTTCGATTCACCTCCTTCTCAAGTGTTGGGGTTACTACCTGGCTG
>NW_007202715.1:0-1279 GCF_000164805.1 Carlito syrichta | reverse complement strand
CACTGCACTCCAGTCTGGGCGACAGAGTGAACTCCAACTCAAAAAAAAGAAAACAAAGAAAACATCCAGACATTCTACTGCAGGACAAACAGCAGCCTATCTCATCCCCCTTGGCAAATCTCCTTCAGATGTAAGACCAGGACAACCCAACTATTCATGGTTTAGCATAATAATCTCCAGTAAACTTTTGATTCCTTGTCAAGGTCAAAGCCATGAGTTTGTGAATTGCAAATGTCTAACAAGTCTCTTGTGGGAAACCACCCCCACCCCAGAGAGTTCACCTAATCAGCTCTTTGTGACCCACCTTGGCAGCAATCATGTGACTAACCCATCCATCTGCCTGCTATCCATCACCTGGCATCAGTACCTGCATTTGTCTGCCCCTTTGTGATGTTGTGGAAGCAGACCACCACCCAATCACCTAATGATCTTTCCCCATCAAGGGGAATGGTTAAAAGGACTCAACCATGAGCAACCAGCAGCCATTGCCTTGCTAGACTCTGGGGTAGCCATGTGCTCTTTGAGCTATGACTGTTGCCATGTTTCAGGCTTTGGTCTGCTCCCACCTTGGGGAGGTAAATCTTGTTTACTTACTTTTAAATAAACTTTTCTTTCTTAACCTTTTTGTGTGTCACAATTCTTTGCAACTACTCGGATCTCTGGGATCCCAGTGAGTGCACTGCTGGCTTGTTGGCTCTGGAGGTGCTGCAGCCCTGTCTCCTGTGCCTCTCACCTCTCTATGCACCCTCACCCTATCCGTACCCTAACAGTTTGGATTGAAGATAAATTATTTTTTCTAGCAGACTTCCCTGAAGTGAGCACAGGCTTATGTCACTGCTCTAGGCATTTCAGGCTTGAATTCAAAATTAGAGTGATTTGTTTCAAAATATTTTACTCTAATTCAATGTAAATGAATAGAAAATCAGCATAATAAGAGCTGAGAGAAACAGTTTCCACAGTGTCACCTTTTTCAATAATCTCTTGTTTTTCAATTTCAATAGGTTCTTTGACAATGACCTCTACCTGATTTTCCCAATATTGCTAATTATTACAGTCATTACCAACTACCCTCATGGTTTTGGTATTTTGGGTTCTGATATGTGCTACTAAAAAAGTCAGGTATTTTTATTGATATGACACCATTATTTTAGAAACCAAATAAATCTGAAAAGTATTTGCATATTGATTGCATACATAAAAAGTTCTCTACTGTATTCAAATTTTGTATTAAAAATTAAAACTCCAGATTCCTCAAGAATAGGAAGAAAATGACAATTGG